>NC_084570.2:1915000-1992500 GCF_033978685.3 Nerophis lumbriciformis | reverse complement strand
GTATATTGACAGCTAGAATTCACCAAGTCAAGTATTTCATACATACATACATATACATATACATATATATATATATGGCCCTCAGACAGAGCGACTCCAAAACCAACAAAGGATGTAATTGTCAAAAGAAACCTGATTGCCCTCTCAACGGGGGATGCTTACAAATATCAGTTGTCTACCAATCTAAGGTAATACGCAAGGACATTAACACATCCGACACATATGTAGGATTAACCGAGGGAGAATTCAAAACCAGATGGAACAATCACAAGGCTTCTTTCAGGAACAAAAACCTGCGAAATACCACAGAACTCAGCAAACACATTTGGGACCTCAAAGACAATAATGTTGAATATTCAATAACATGGCAAATTCTTGCATCCAGCACACCTTACAATAGTGGTAATAAAAGATGCAACCTATGCTTGAAAGAGAAACTGTTTATTATTTACCGTCCAGACCTGTCATCCCTCAACAAGCGCAGCGAAATTGTAACAACATGCCGCCATAGACGGAAACACCTCCTAGGTAACACATGAGCCAATCACCACGCCCCTAGGCCAGCCTGTACCCACCCACTCTGTGCCCTATATAAACCATGGTATGCGAATGCTCCCATTAAAATCTCCTGACGATTGAGGGTACCCCCCCCTCATGAAACAGGCCTGTAGAGATGAAATAGCCTTGTGATTTTTTCCCACACATACATATATATATATATATATATATATATATATATATATATATACATACATACATACATACATACATACATACATACATACATACATACATACATATATATATATATATATATATATATATATATATATATATATATATATATATATATATACATACATACATACATACATACATACATACATACATACATACTTATATGTATATATATATATATATATATATATATACATATATATATATATATATATGTATATATATATATATATATATATATATATATATATATATATATATATATATATATCTACATCCTGAAAATATGCAAACAAAACGGTGTTTAGATAATTGATACTTCAAACTTGCATAAATAAATATTAAGGAATATAACATAATTTGGCTTCTGAGAGTTTCAAAATGTAATGAATAAGATGCTAAAGTTGTTGATAAACAAGCAATTATTTTAATAATTAAATATGGTCATTTTATTTGATTTATTATGATAATTTAAAATCAATTATTTCAAATATGTTTATTTTCATGTATAATTCTATGGCTGGAAGTAATAAGGAGACTGGAAAAAATACAATTAATTTTGATGGTTTTTAGCAAAATATAGTAAACATGTATTTAGTTGTTTTTTTTTAAATTAATAAATATATTTATTTTTAGGTAAGATAAACATAATAATACAATGTATCTCTAGTCTGGATGATTTAGTTCTTGTCACCCTGTTGTCCTCCCGTCATGAAAAAAGGCCGTCCTCACTCAGGTCCGCAAATCTCCCGATTTTCAGCCGGAGCTGGAAGCCACGCCCCCTCCAGCTCCGGCTGAAAATCGGGAGATTTTCGGGAGAATATTTGTCCCGGGAGGTTTTCGGGAGAGGCGCTGAATTTCGGGAGTCTCCCGGAAAATTCGGGAGGGTTGGCAAGTATGTTGTAAACGTTTGTAAGTAAGAGTACCAATACTTTGGAGCAGTGCTTCTCAAATAGTTTCTGTTCTTTTTCAGTGATTCCGTTCTTTGATACTTATTTGAAAAAAATGTTTATTTATAAAATCTCAACTGTTCCTTGCAACTTTCGCTTTTCCTTATAATTGTATTGCATTAAACACCTACAGTCGTGGTCAAAAGTTTACATACATAATGTCATGGCTGTCTTGAGTTCCCAATCATTTCTACAACTCTTATTTTTTTGTGATAGAGTGATTGGAGCACATACTTGTGGGTCACAAAAAAACATTCATGAAGTTTGGTTCTTTTATGAATTTATTATGGGTCTACTGAAAATGTGACCAAATCGGCTGGGTCAAAAGTATACATACAGCAACATACGTTATCAATTTTGGTGATGTAGAAAAGCTACAATCAAATCAAATTAGCTTCATGTCATGGCCTCTTAACTTCATGTGAGTGATTATGATTGACGACACCTGTTGACTTCTCTGAGCTCATTTAAATAGGGCTCAGGTGATGCAGTCATTAGACTCGGTTAGAAACGCGACAATGGGACACTAATCAAGTCAGGAAAGTCACTTGGAACCATTTCAAAAGCAGCTTAAGGTCCCAAGAGCAACTGTGCAGACAATTGTTTGTAAGTATAAAGTGCATGGCACAGTTTTGTCACTGCCATGATCAGGAAAAAAACGCAAACTATCACCTGCTGCTGAGAGAAAATTGGTCAGGATGATCAAGAGTCAACCGAGAACCACCAAAAAGCAGGTCTGCAATGAATTGGAAGCTGGTGGAACACAGGTGTCAGCGTCCACCGTCAAGTGTGTTTTGCATTGCCATGGACTGAGAGGCTACCATGCAAGAAGGAAGCCCTTACTCCAGAAGCGACACCTAAAGTTTGCTGCTGATCACATGGACAAAGATAAGACCTTCTAGAGGAAAGTTATGTGGTCAGATGAAACAAAAATTGAGATGTTTGGCCACAACACCCAGCAGTATGTTTGGAGGAGAATAGGTGAGGCCTTTAATCCCAGGAACACTATACCTACCGTCAAGCATGGTGGTGGTAGTATTATGCTCTGGGCCTGTTTTGCTGCCAATGGAACTGGTGCTTTACAGAGAGTAAATGGGACAATGAAAAAGGAGGATTACCTCCAAATTCTTCAGGACAACCTAAAATCATCAGCCCGGAGGTTGGGTCTTGGGCACAGTTGGGTGTTCCAACAGGACAATGACCCCAAACACACGTCAAAAGTGGTAAAGGAATGGCTAAATCAGGCTAGAATTAAGGTCTTAGAATGGCCTTCCCAAAGTCCTGACTTAAACGTGTGGACAATACGGAAGAAACAAGTCCATGTCAGAAAACCAACAAATTTAGCTGAACTGCACTAATTTTGTCAAGAGGAGTGATCAAAAATTCAACCAGAAGCTGTGCGATGTCTACCAAAAGCGCCTTATTGCAGTGAAACTTGCCAAGTCATTGGGAGATACAGCAATGTAAATATGTGTAGCATCAGCCTAATTATGGACATTGATGCAAAGTCTTTTGCCAACACGCCCAAACATGCAAGGATTACCTAGAATTTGACCGTGGGGCACACCACATAGGCAATTCTCTGGAAATATGCACAAATAAATGTTTTTCCACAGGCTCACCATTAAAGATAAAGCAAGGAACTTCTCCACATCACTTGTTGTTTTATATGTAAATATGCATCATTCTTGACCAATCTCAGTTATGATCGGAGTAAAACACACCACAAGTTGCTGCAGGTAGAGTATTTAAAGTCAAACAAAACGCACGAGCCCACTGAAAACAGCAAAGTCGAGTGGAAAGTGGCAGGTGTCCATGCTAGGTATTTGCTTCCCATCAAGTGGAGATGTGGCGCGAAAGCAAAAATGTTGGCGAATGATTGATAGATGCAGTAGACGGTGCATCCAGCTTATAGTGAAGAATGTCTGCCTTTAAAAGTCATGCAGATAACTTGCGCTCGCATAATACAGCTGTTACTTTGGTTTCTTCAATAAAATGTGACACCAGTGAACAATATGCAAGTTTGTGACTTCGCTCTGTCACAACATTAGGTACACCTGCACCATCCAGTAAGATCTGTTGCAAGAGCTGTATTAAAAGTGTACTTAATATCACTTAAATGAACTAAATGAACAGTCAAATATGTATGACTTTGACATTAAGTAGGTTATTTTGTTGTGTGATGCTGAGAGTTACAGTTGTCAGGTTCAAACACTGATGACATCTATTAAACAAGACAATATTGACTCAATATTGAGGAGAGTCGTCTGTACACTGTACCCTTGCGCAGTATCTCAGCACGCTCTGCCAAAAGATTTCACGCCTCCTTCTTTTATTTTGAACACATGGCCACCGCTGTCTCCAAAGGACAAAGGTCGCAAAAAGTTCACAGAAAAGGCCGTAAACAATTCACAGAAAAGGTCAGTTCAAAAAGAGTTCGTAAAATAGTTCCAAAAGAGGTCCATAAAATAGTTCAAAAAGACGTTCGTAAACCAGTTCAAAAAGGAGGTTCATAAAGAGGTCGTCTGGAAATTGGGCAGATCCTGTCTTCTCTCTGCTTTGAAGTCCTTGGGTTAGAACAATATCTTTCTGTTGATTACCATACATGAAAGAGGAGTTTTACGAGCCTTACTCTTGGTAGGTTCCAAAGACAGCTTTTGTCTTCTCACCAGACCCTCAATGTAACACAAAGTTTTTGTGATAATTTAGAAACAATTATTCTAACAACAGTGCATCCAGAAAGTATCACCATCTACATTTTGTTATGTTAAAGTCTTATTCCAAAATGCAATACATACATTTTTTTTCCTTAAAATACCTCCATTATGACAATTTTAAAAACGTTGTTTGGTTTATTTTGCAAAGTTATTAAAATTTACAAATTAAGAAATCACGTGTACATAAGTATTCACGATCTTTGCGGTGGAGCTCGAAGGTGAGCTCACATGCATCTTCTTTCAACTGATCGTTTCTTGAGATCTGTTCCTACCGCCTAATTGGAGTCCGCCTGTGGTAAATTCAGTTGGTTGGACATGATTTAGACCAGGGGTGCTCATTACGTCGATCGCGAGCTACCGGTCGATCTCGGAGGGTGTGTCAGTCGATCACCAGCCAGGCATTAAAAAAATGGTCATTTCGTCACTTGATTGACATTCACGGCACCCGAGGATCTTCTGAGATGACGCTGGCTGCTGCCAACTCATTAAAATTACCGACTGGAAGGCGAGAAACACTTTATTTCAACAGACTCTGACGCCGTACCTGTTGTCAAAACTCCAAAGACCGACTGCACAGTTGCGCTAACAAAACAAGAGTCTCAGAAAGCTGGCGAGCACAAGCTAGCAAGCTACGGAGTTTGCCGACAATGTATTTCTTGTAAAGTGTATACAAAGGAGTACGGAAGCTGGACAAATAAGATGCCAAAAACCAACCACTTTCATGTGGTATTGGACAGAAAGGAGGACTTTTTTCTCTTCCATTCGAAAATGCGGACGTTTTTAGCACCACTGTCTGATTCCAATCAATGCAAGTCATCAGAATCAGGTAATACACCAACTTATATTCTTGTCTTCATGAAAGAAATGAATCTATATGTGTTAAACATGCCTGTATTATCTTTAAACACCTTAACTTGTTAACAATATTAGCTATATGTGTTAAACATGCTTGCATTATCTTTAAACATCTTTAACTTATTAACAATATTAACTATATGTGTTAAACATGCTTGTATTATCATTAAACACCTTTAACTTGTTAACAATATTAACTATATGTGTTAAACATGCTTGTATTATCTTTAAACACCTTTAACTTATTGATAATATTAACTATATGTATTAAACATACTTGTATTATCATTAAACACCTTTAATTTATTAACAATATTAACTATATGTATTAAACATTATTGTATTATCATTAAACACCTTTAATTTATTAACAATATTAACTATGTGTTAAACATGCTTGCATTATCATTAAACACCTTTAACTTGTTAACAAAAACATATATTTCATAAATAAGTAAATATAAATGATATATATGAATGAGGTAGATCCCCACGACTTGATCAATTGAAAAGTAGCTCGCCTGCAGAAAAAGTGTGAGCACCCCTGATTTAGAAAGTCTCACACCTGTTCTTATTGGAGTTGTCCCGATATCGAAATGATTTCGATACTTTTCGGTACTTTTCTAAATAAAGGGGACCACAAAAAATTGCATTATTGGCTTTATTTTAACAAAAAAATCTTACGGTGCATTTAAAATATGTTTATTATTGCACCTTTGTCCTTAATTAAAATAGTGATTATACAAGACAACTTGTCTTTTATTAGTAAGTAAGCAAACAAAGGCTCCTAATTTAGCTGCTGACATATGCAGTAACATATTGTGTCATTTATACACCTATTATTTTGTCAACATTATTAAGGACAAGTGGTAGAAAATGAATTATTAATCTACTTGTTCATTTACTGTTAATATCTGCTTACTTTCTCTTTTAACATGTTCTATCTACACTTCTGTTAAAATGAAATAATCACTTATTCTTCTGTTGTTTGATACTTTACATTAGTTGTGGATGATACCACAAATTTGGGTATCAATCCGATACCAAGTCGTTACAGGATCATACATTGGTCATATTTAAAGTCCTCATGTGTCTAGGGACATAATTCCTGAGTTTATAAACAGAATATAATTTTTTTTTAAACGAAAGAAGATCGACGTAATCATAGTAGTGTCGACTAGATACGCTACTGTACTTGGTATCATTACAGTGGATGTTAAGTGTGGATCCACCAATGGCGTTTGTTTACATTTTGACGCTACGGTGTGTAGCGAAACATGTTTAGCTATTCCTCGTCCTACAGGGATGATACTTATAAGAAACATACTTTATTTGTCGCCATGGAGGCGAGGATTAGTGATTTAGAAGTAGCTAAAACACTGCCGACTGCCGATGGACTTTAGCCACTAGCTAGCTAACCATGTCTTAAAGCACCTCTTCCTGAGGGCGTTTCAGTGTTATAACTTCACCTTTATCGTTAGTTTTTAAGCCAAAATGCGTCCGTTCTCCCTTTTCTGTCTATACACTGTGTCTGTTTGTAAGTACTCCGTGATTGTGCGCTGCCGAACATGCTCCTCTGCTCGTAAACCAGCAATGACTCGACGTGACGACGACGGGGGCGCGGTACTATACTAATATACCGTACAACCCTAGTTCATATATAAGATTCCACACTTGAGAGGGTATGGCAGAGCACAAACCAAGAATGAAGTCGAAGGAATTGTTTGCAGACGTCTGAGACAGCATGTCTTTAAAGGGGAACATTATCACAATTTCAGAAGGGTTAAAACCATTAAAAATCAGTTCCCAGTGGCTTTTTTTTTTTTTCGAAGTTTTTTTCAAAATTTTACCCATCATGCAATATCCCTAAAAAAAGCTTCAAAGTGCCTGATTTTAACCATCGTTATATACACCCGTCCATTTTCCTGTGACGTCACATAGTGAAGCCAACACAAACAAACATGGCGCATAGAACAGCAAGCTATAACGACATTAGCTCGGATTCAGACTCGGATTTCAGCGGTTTAAGCGATTCAACGGATTACGCATGTATTGAAACGGATGGTTGTAGTGTGGAGGCAGGTAGCGAAAACGAAATTGAAGAAGAAACTGAAGCTATTGAGCCATATCGGTTTGAACCGTATGCAAGCGAAACCGACGAAAACGACACGACAGCCAGCGACACGGGAGAAAGCGAGGACGATTTTGGCGATCGCCTTCTAACCAACGATTGGTATGTGTTTGTTTGGCATTAAAGGAAACTAACAACTATGAACTAGGTTTACAGCATATGAAATACATTTGGCAACAACATGCACTTTGAGAGTGCAGACAGCCCAGCTTTCATCAATTAATATATTCTGTAGATATACCCTCATCCGCTCTCTTTTCCTGAAAGCTGATCCGTCCAGTTTTGGAGTTGATGTCAGCAGGCCAGGGAAGCTAGGGTCGATATTCTTCTCTTGATCACCTTCGGTGGCATAAGGGACGGTGTGAGCCAAGACATCCAGGGGGTTTAGCTCGCTCGTCTGCGGGAACAAACTGCCGCCATTGCTTGCCGTGCTACCGAGGTCCTTTGTCCCTGAATTGCTCACACACTCCGGCAGATTCAATGGGGGTCTGGCGGCAGATTTCTTTGACTTTATCGTTGGAAATGCATCTGCTTTGAGTGTCGCAGGATATCCACACATTCTTGCCATCTCTGTCGTAGCATAGCTTTCGTTGGTAAAGTGTGCGGAACAAACGTCCAATTGCTTGCCACTTTCGCATCTTTGGGCCACTGGTGCAACTTGAATCCGTCCCTGTTGGTGTTGTTACACCCTCCGACAACACACCGACGAGGCATGATGTCTCCAAGGTACGGAAAACAGTCGAAAAAACGGAAAATAACAGAGCTGATTTGACTCGGTGTTTGAGAAAATGGCGGATTGCTTCCGGATGTGACGTCACGTTGTGACATCATCGCTCCGAGAGCGAATAATAGAAAGGCGTTTAATTCGCCAAAATTCACCCATTTAGAGTTCGGATATCGGTTAAAAAAATATATGGTCTTTTTCCTGCAACATCAAGGTATATATTGACGCTTACATAGGTCTGGTGATAATGTTCCCCTTTAAGCACAAATCTGGGGAAGACTACAGAAAAATATCTGCTGCCTTGAAGGTCACAGTAAGCAAATTGGTCTCCATTATCCGTAAATGGAAGAAGTTTGGCACCGTGCACCAGGATTCTTCCTAGAGCTGGCCGCCCGTCCAAACTGAGCCATCTGGAGAGAAGGGCCTTAGTCGGGGAGTTGATCAAGGACGTGATGGTCATTTTGTCAGAGCTAAAGCATTCCTCTGCGGAGAGAGGAGAACCTTACAAAAGGACAACCAACTCTGCAGCAAACCACCAATCAGGCTTGTATGCAAGCCATTCCATTAAAGGGGAACATTATCACAATTTCAGAAGGGTTAAAACCATTAAAAATCAGTTCCCAGTGGCTTATTTTATTTTTCGAAGTTTTTTTGAAAATTTTACCCATCACGCAATATCCCTAAAAAAAGCTTCAAAGTGCCTGATTTTAACCATCGTTATATACACCCGTCCATTTTCCTGTGACGTCACACAGTGATGCCAACACAAACAAACATGGCGGATAGAACAGCAAGCTATAGCGACATTAGCTCGGATTCAGACTCGGATTTCAGCGGCTTAAGCGATTCAACAGATTACGCATGTATTGAAACGGATGGTTGTAGTGTGGAGGCAGGTAGCGAAAACCAAATTGAAGAAGAAACTGAAGCTATTGAGCCATATCGGTTTGAACCGTATGCAAGCGAAACCGACGAAAACGACACGACAGCCAGCGACACGGGAGAAAGCGAGGACGAAATCGGCGATCGCCTTCTAACCAACGATTGGTATGTGTTTGTTTTTAAGTGTTGTAATGTTTTTAAGCTAAATTATTGGTAAACACAGTTTATGTATAATAATTTACGTAAAACCGCAGGTAATGAATAAAGTTTTCATCAATTAATATATTCTGTAGACATACCCTCATCCGCTCTCTTTTCCTGAAAGCTGATCTGCCCAGTTTTGGAGTTGATGTCAGCAGGCCAGGGAAGCTAGGGTCGATATTCTTCTCTTGATCATCTTCGGTGGCTTAAGGGACGGTGTGAGCCAAGACATCCAGGGGGTTTAGCTCGCTCGTCTGCGGGAACAAACTGCCGCCATTGCTCGCCGTGCTACCGAGGTCCTTTGTCCCTGAATTGCTCACACACTCCGGCAGATTCAATGGGGGTCTGGCGGCAGATTTCTTTGACTTTATCGTTGGAAATGCATCTGCTTTGAGTGTCGCAGGATATCCACACATTCTTGCCATCTCTGTCGTAGCATAGCTTTCGTCGGTAAAGTGTGCGGAACAAACGTCCAATTTCTTGCCACTTTGGCATCTTTGGGCCACTGGTGCAACTTGAATCCGTCCCTGTTCGTGTTGTTACACCCTCCGACAACACACCGACGAGGCATGATGTCTCCAAGGTACGGAAAACAGTCGAAAAAACGGAAAATAACAGAGCTGATTTGACTCGGTGTTTGAGAAAATGGCGGATTGCTTCCCGATGTGACGTCACGAATAATAGAAAGCCGTTTAATTCCCCAAAATTTACCCATTTAGAGTTCGGATATCGGTTAAAAAAATATATGGTCTTTTTTCTGCAACATCAAGGTATGTATTGACGCTTACATAGGTCTGGTGATAATGTTCCCCTTTAAGCACAAATCTGGGGAAGACTACAGAAAAATATCTGCTGCCTTGAAGGTCACAGTAAGCAAATTGGTCTCCATTATCCGTAAATGGAAGAAGTTTGGCACCGTGCACCAGGATTCTTCCTAGAGCTGGCCGCCCGTCCAAACTGAGCCATCTGGAGAGAAGGGCCTTAGTCGGGGAGTTGATCAAGGACGTGATGGTCATTTTGTCAGAGCTAAAGCATTCCTCTGCGGAGAGAGGAGAACCTTACAAAAGGACAACCAGCTCTGCAGCAAACCACCAATCAGGCTTGTATGGTAGAGTGGCCAGATGCAAGCCATTCCATTAAAGGGGAACATTATCACAATTTCAGAAGGGTTAAAACCATTAAAAATCAGTCCCCATTATTTTTCGAAGTTTTTTTGAAAATTTTACCCATCACGCAATATCCCTAAAAAAAGCTTCAAAGTGCCTGATTTTAACCATCGTTATATACACCCGTCCATTTTCCTGTGACGTCACATAGTGATGCCAACACAAACAAACATGGCGGATAGAACAGCAAGGTATAGCGACATTAGCTCGGATTCAGACTCGGATTTCAGCGGCTTAAGCGAAATTGAAGAAGAAACTGAAGCTATTGAGCCATATCGGTTTGAACCGTATGCAAGCGAAACCGACGAAAACGACACGACAGCCAGCGACACGGGAGATTCGGCGATCGCCTTCTAACCAACGATTGGTATGTGTTTGTTTTTAAGTGTTGTAATGTTTTTAAGCTAAATTATTGGTAAACACAGTTTATGTATAATAATTTACGTAAAACCGCAGGTAATGAATAAAGTTTTCATCAATTAATATATTCTGTAGACATACCCTCATCTGCTCTCTTTTCCTGAAAGCTGATCTGTCCAGTTTTGGAGTTGATCTCAGCAGGCCAGGGAAGCTAGGGTCGATATTCTTCTCTTGATCATCTTCGGTGGCTTAAGGGACGGTGTGAGCCAAGACATCCAGGGGGTTTAGCTCGCTCGTCTGCGGGAACAAACTGCCGCCATTGCTTGCCGTGCTACCGAGGTCCTTTGTCCCTGAATTGCTCACACACTCCGGCAGATTCAATGGGGGTCTGGCGGCAGATTTCTTTGACTTTATCATTGGAAATGCATCTGCTTTGAGTGTCGCAGGATATCCACACATTCTTGCCATCTCTGTCGTAGCATAGCTTTCGTCGGTAAAGTGTGCGGAACAAACGACTGACCATTTCGTCGGCTTTCCCCACACCCTCGTATTTTGAACAAATTTCGTCCAATTTCTTGCCACTTTTGCATCTTTGGGCCACTGGTGCAACTTGAATCCGTCCCTGCTCGTGTTGTTACACCCTCCGACAACACACCGACGAGGCATGATGTCTCCAAGGTACGGAAAACAGTCGAAAAAACGGAAAATAACAGAGCTGATTTTATTCGGTGTTTGTATTGTGTTTGAGAAAATGGCGGATCTCTTCCCGATGTCGCTCCGAGAGCGAATAATAGAAAGGCGTTTAATTCGCCAAAATTCACCCATTTAGAGTTCGGAAATCGGTTAAAAAAATATATGGTCTTTTTTCTGCAACATCAAGGTATATATTGACGCTTACATAGGTCTGGTGATCATGTTCCCCTTTAAAGACTCTCAGACCATGAGAAACAAAATTCTCTGGTGTGATGAGATGAAGATTGAACTATTTTAGTGTGAATGCTAGGCATCATGTTCAGAGGAAACCAGGCAGCGCTCAACACCAGGCCAATACCATCCCTACAGTGAAGCATGGTGGCGGTAGCATCATGATGTGGGAATGTTTTTCAGCGGCAGGAACTGGAAGATCAGTCAGAAGGGAGGGAAAGATGAACGCTGCAAAAAGTCAGTGTTCAAAAACAAGAAAAACTAATACAAAAATGAGTGGTATTTTATTTGAACTAAGCAAAATTATCTGCCAATAGAACAAGAAAATTCGGCTTGTCAAGACTTTCCGAAACAAGTAAAATTGGCTAACCTCAATCAACTTAAAAATACCTTAAATTAAGTATATTCTCACTAATAACAAGTGCACCTTTCTTGGTAGAAAAAAATATATATTTTACTCAATATGTTGAAAAATATTAAGTTAAATTAAGTAAATGCTAGGCCCTCGGCATTACATTTCTTGAAAACAGCAAACTTATACTAAAAACTAATTGATTGTTCTTAAAGGGGAACATTATCACCAGACCTATGTAAGTGTCAATACATACCTTGATGTTGCAGAAAAAAGACCATATATTTTTTTAACCGATTTCCGAACTCTAAATGGGTGAATTTTGACGAATTAAAGTTAAAGTTAAAGTACCAATGATTGTCACACACACACTAGGTGTGGCGAGATTATTCTATTAAGTGCCTTTCTATTATTCGCTCTCGGAGCGATGACGTCACAACGTGACGTCCCATCGGGAAGCAATCCGCCATTTTCTCACTTTCGTCGGTGTGTTGTCGGAGGGTGTAACAACACGAACAGGGACGGATTCAAGTTGCACCAGTGGCCCAAAGATGCGAAAGTGGCAAGAAATTGGACGAAATTTGTTCAAAATACAAGGCTGTGGGGAAAGCCGACGAAATGGTCAGTCGTTTGTTCCGCACACTTTACCGACGGAAGCTATGCTACGACAGAGATGGCAAGAATGTGTGGATATCCTGCGACACTCAAAGCAGATGCTGACATCAACTCCAAAACTGGACAGATCATATGGCGTCACATTAGTGCCAAAAATCCGAGCGCATAAAAACTGTTATCGCGCGCTGATTCACCCTTTTGCGCGCGCGTGGTGCCTTTCTGCGCGTTCTCTGTGTACTCATGGCATCTCTCCTCGCGCTGTCATGTTTCTTTTTGGCACTTTGGGGGCGGGTATGCTTAGACGGCCCCTTCTTTCTGATTGGTCAGGCGAAAAATGCTGAAAAATGCTCAGAGCCAATCAGAAGTATAGCAGGGCGGGTCATCGTCAATATGTATCAAGATTTACGGAGGAAGAAGTGAATAAAAAAAATGTTGCGCGCTGATGAAGGTTATTTCATACCACATAAACACAATACAGGGTAATACAAAATGTGACCCAAATAAATAATAAGACAACAAACACGATAATCACATCTTTCAGCCAGAACTGGTCCACCAGCAATAACATCCAACCATAACATTATTTTATATTTTCACTTCTTCTTGAACATTTGTTTTCTAATTTGTGGAATTTCTTTTGATTCAGCCATAAAATTTATGAAATAATCTTTGAATTTTGTTTTTAAAATGTTAAAAATAGCTTTTAATAATGTATTCTGAAATAGTTTAAAATAATCAGAGAACTGACTAACACTGACCCTACACAACTATGTTGCACAATTAAGTCCTTTTTTTTTTAAAGTGAAAGAGGTAATTTCAACAGGTACAGCATCGTATGTCATATCTACATGTAATAAGATTTGTAACAAAGAGAACCGTTTGGAAATTGGTCGAAAATCGAGCAAGTTATGGTAATTGAATTAGTACATGTGCCATTGACATCAATGTAATGATTGAGGCTAGATGTCTGAGGTAAGATGGCTACAACGTTGCTACACTGGAGAATGATTGGTCATATGAAAAATGCTCACAGCCAATCAGAAAGAAGGGGCCGTCTAAGCATACCCGCCCCCAAAGTGCCAAAAAGAGACATGACAGCGCGAGGAGAGATGCCAGGAGTACACAGAGAGCGCGCAGAAAGGCACCGTGCGCGCGCAAAAAGGCACCACGTGCGCGCAAAAAGGCACCACGTGCGCGCAAAAGGGTGTCGTGCGCGCGCACGAAGTGGAGAATCAGCGCGCGATAACAGTTTTTATGCGCTCGGATTTTGGCCACTAATGTGACGCCATAAGATCAGCTTTCAGGAAAAGACAGCGGATGAGGGTATGTCTACAGAATATATTAATTGATGAAAACTTTATTCATTACTCGCGGTTTTACGTAAATTATTATACATAAACTGTGTTTACCAATAATTTAGCTTAAAAACTTCTTTTTTTTTTCAATCATTCGAGTACATTCGGGTAGTCTTGTGTAATGCAGTATTTTGTGTCTATTTAGGTATCAATCAATCAATCAATCTTTATTTATATAGCCCTAAATCACAAGTGTCTCAAAGGGCTGCACAAGCCACAACGACATCCTCGGTACAAAGCCCACATACGGGCAAGGAAAAACTCACCCCAGTGGGACGTCGATGTGAATGACTATGAGAAACCTTGGAGAGGACCGCATATGTGGGTAACCCCCCCCCCTCTAGGGGGGGGGGTTACATAATATTGTGAGAGTCCAGTCCATAGTGGATCCAACATAATAGTAAGAGTCCAGTCCATAGTGGGGCCAGCAGGACACCATCCCGAGCGGAGACGGGTCAGCAGCGCAGAGATGTTCCCAGCCGATGCACAGGCGAGCGGTCCACCCCGGGTCCCGACTCTGGACAGCCAGCACTTCATCCATGGCCACCGGACCTGTGCCCCCCCCCCCCCTCAAGAAAAAGGGGAGCAGAGGAGAAAAGAAAAGAAACGGCAGATCAACTGGTCTAACAGGGGGGCTATTTAAAGGCTAGAGTATACAAATGAGTTTTAAGATGGGACTTAAATGCTTCTACTGAGGTAGCATCTCTAATTGTTACCGGGAGGGCATTCCATAGTACTGGAGCCCCAATAGAAAACGCTCTATAGCCCGCAGACTTTTTTTGGGCTCTGGGAATCACTAATAAGCCGGAGTTCTTTGAACGCAGATTTCTTGCCGGGACATATGGTACAATGCAATCGACAAGATAGGACGGAGCTAGACCGTGTAGTATTTTATACGTAAGTAGTAAAACCTTAAAGTCACTTCTTAAGTGCACAGGAAGCCAGTGCAGGTGAGCCAGTATAGGTATATATATATGTATATATGTATATAAAGGTATATACAGTATAGGCGTAATATGATCAAACTTTCTTGTTCTTGTCAAAAGTCTAGCAGCCGCATTTTGTACCAACTGTAATTTTTTAATGCTAGACATAGGGAGACCCGAAAATAATACGTTACAATAGTCGAGACGAGACGTAACGAACGCATGAATAATGATCTCAGCGTCGCTAGTGGATAAAATAGAACGAATTTTAGCGATATTACGGAGATGAAAGAAGGCCGTTTTAGTAACACTCTTAATGTGTGACTCAAAGGAGAGAGTTGGGTGGAAGATAATACCCAGATTCTTTACTGATTCGCCTTGTGTAATTGTTTGGTTGTCAAATGTTAAGGTGGTATTATTAAATAAATGTCGGTGTTTAGCAGGACCGATAATCAGCATTTCCGTTTTCTTGGCGTTGAGTTGCAAGAAGTTAGCGGACATCCATTGTTTAATTTCATTAAGACACGCCTCCAGCTGACTACAATCCGGCGTGTTGGTCAGCTTTAGGGGCATGTAGAGTTGGGTGTCATCAGCATAGCAATGAAAGCTAACACCGTATTTGCGTATGATGTCGCCTAGCGGCAGCATGTAAATACTAAAGAGTGCAGGGCCAAGAACCGAACCCTGAGGAACTCCGCACGTTACCTTAACATAGTCCGAGGTCACATTATTATGGGAGACGCATTGCATCCTGTCAGTAAGATAAGAGTTAAACCACGACAAAGCTAAGTCTGACATACCAATACGTGTTTTGATACGCTCTAATAAAATATTATGATCGACGGTATCGAAAGCAGCGCTAAGATCAAGGTATGGTTAACCTGAGTGCTGAAATCGTGGAAAAATATATGTTCTTAGCGCGCCTGAAATGGGCTGTCTGCACTCTCAAAGTGCATGTTGTTGCCAAATGTATTTCATATGCTGTAAACCTAGTTCATAGTTGATAGTTTCCTTTAATGCCAAACAAACACATACCAATCGTTGGTTAGAAGGCGATCGCCCAATTCGTCATCACTTTCTCCCGTGTCGCTGGCTGTCGTGTCGTTTTCGTCGGTTTCGCTTGCATACGGTTCAAACCGATATGGCTCAATAGCTTCAGTTTCTTCTTCAATTTCGTTTCCGCTACCTGCCTCCACACTACAACCATCCGTTTCAATACATGCGTAATCTTAAGCCGCTGAAATCCGAGTCTGAATCCGAGCTAATGTTTGTATTGGCATCACTGTGTGACGTCACAGGAAAATGGACGGGTGTATATAACGATGGTTAAAATCAGGCACTTTGAAGCTTTTTTTAGGGATATTGCGTGATGGGTAAAAATTTTGAAAAAAACTTCGAAAAATAAAATAAGCCACTGGGAACTGATTTTTAATGGTTTTAACCCTTCTGAAATTGTGATAATGTTCCCCTTTAATGGAAAGGCAACAAGGCAAGCGCTTGTTACTCTCGGGGTCTCCGAGCCGCTCAGGCAAATCATATTGTCTAAAAATGCATTTTTCCACCGATAACATGACATCATCGCGCCAAGTGCGTGCTCTTTCAGTCAATTAGTGTGCGAGGAATATATATATATATATATATATATATATATATATATATATATATATATATATATATATATATATATATATATATATATATAATACAGCACGGCCCCCAGCCAAATTTTTTTTATTATAATTTTGAAGAATTTACCTGAATGAGCATGAACTATTTCTGTTCAAAACAGTTAGAAATGT
The DNA here is from genome assembly GCF_033978685.3 of Nerophis lumbriciformis. Lineage (NCBI taxonomy): Eukaryota > Metazoa > Chordata > Actinopteri > Syngnathiformes > Syngnathidae > Nerophis > Nerophis lumbriciformis. The sequence continues at coordinate 1,975,805 of NC_084570.2, read as the reverse complement.
CACATGTTAAATGTTTAAATATTAACTGTCAGTTTACTGTACTGTGCCAACTGTACTACTATATGAGTACGTATTTTCTATTGTTTCATTGAAAATAAAACAGCAAAGTCCATTTGTTCCTCTTCTTTTGAACTGTTCGGTAACTAAAGGCAAGTGGAAGCTGTGGTCATGTGGTCGGAGAAAGTAAAATAAAGAAGGAGGAGTACAATCTTTCGCCAGAGCGTGCTGAGATGATGTACAAGGGTACAGTGTACAGACGACTCTCCTCAATATTGAGTCCAAATTGAATTCTGTCTCTGTTTAATTGCTTGCTTCTTGTCTTGTTTAATAGATGTCATCAGTGTTTGAACCTGATAATCGGAATATAGGCAAAAAAGCCATTATCGGACATCTCTAGTACTTTATTTTGTATATTATATGATGATGTCTATTTTAACTGTGGGTCTCTGTCCATAAGCTTTGTGTTTCTAGGGATAATCTTTTTTTGCAGAACGGACTCTGCTATTAACAAAATAAACAATAATGAAATACAAAATTATGTCGGTCTGTAAATTAAAAAAATATATAAAATAAATAACAAAAAAAACATGAGATTTCTTAGTTGTTTTTTTAAGGGAATGAACTTCAAAAAGCTCTAAACAAAACGTTTACACATTGTCATTATGGGGTTATTGTGTGTAGACTTTAGAGGGAAAAGATCATGTATTCCATCATGGACACAACCAAAATGTGGAAAAAAATAAATAAATACGCTGTAGTTTTGAGAATGTTGGTTATTTGATAGGGTTAAAATACATTATTATAATGTTTTGTTCACTAGAATTAATTTATCTGCAAGCGCTCCCACAATTACACACGCAACAAAAGGTGCATTCCCCAGATGTCATGGCCTCAGTCCCTGCTGTCAGCTGAGTGTTGCGCGTCAAAGTCCGAGGCCAAACAGAGATCCAAAAACCGCTCTTGGTTTTGTCCATTTGGAAGCCGCCGGGGCCGAAATGGAAATGTGATTATTTTCAAAGCTGAGTTGGAGGTGATAAAAGACGAGTGGCTTCTGACTAAACCCACGCCGGTTCTGAGGAGCCAGCATGCTATTTGTTACACATTTTTACAGTGTGAACAGATGTTTTATTGTGAAAAGGAACATCGTGCAAAGAAGGAGAAGATACTGACAAACTTTGTCTTTACTCTGGTCCATATTCGCCATGACATGTGAGCACCAGCGCCCCCTAGAGGTAGGCTGTTGTCTTTAAGGCCGTCCAGGTTGCTGCGTAATCCTCGGAGGTCCAATCCAACATTTGTTTTAGGTCTCGGCCTGTGTTTTCAAAGCTCTGCTGTCAGGTTTTTGGTTTTGCAGTTTTTGAAGTTTGAGTCTTTCCAAAACAAGTTTCCCTGGAGATCCTTCTAAATTGTTTATTTGAGTTCTATCAGGGCTTTATTTTACTTTCACTATAGTACCAGACTACAATGGAACCTCTAAAGCCCGGGTGTCCAAAGTGCAACCGATTTGCAACTAATTTGCATTGTCACCAATAATAAGAAGCTATATATATATATATATATATGTGTGAAACAGGCTTGTCGGGATGATATAGTCTCTGTGTGTTTTCCTGACCTAACATACATTCCACTCTACCCCTGTATTGAGCACTGTATAACGGATAAACCACGGAAACCTTGACTATATATATATATATACATATATATGTGTATATATATATATATATATATACATATATATGTGTATATATATATATATATATATATATATATATATATATATATATATATATATATATATATATATATATATATATACGCCCCGATGCAAGATGGCGCCAGTATGTGCTTTGGCCTGCCGTCTCTCGCTGTCAGCTCTGTTCGTTTTTGTGTTTTTTGCGTCTATTTTCGTTTCTGTCAGCTCACTGCTTGTGTATGACCGCCAAACACTGTTGGATCTTTGCCCCTCTCCCACTGATATGATCAACTTCGACGTTGGTTTTTCGACGTCCCAGTCAGCTTTTTCACCTGGCCGGATTCCTGCCTTCCTTTCCCGCCCCCTGGCTCCTCTCCCCCGGCGGAAGCGTCTCCGGCGCCGCGGTAAACGTGGCGGCCAGCTGGTGAAAGTTAGGGCACTCCTGGCCCGGCTTCCCGTGGCTCCCCGAAGGAGGAATGGTGCGGTATCCGGTCTCCTCCTGCACCCACGCTCGCTCGATCCGATCGGCTCCTGGCTGGTTCCTATCGTTGGTTTGGAGGAAGAAGCTTGCCGTCGTCGCTCCTGCTGTCCCCGCCCCCGGAGGCGCGGGGTGGATCACCGCCACCTGCGGGCTGTGTGTCGGGCCCCACCCGGATTAATTGCGGCCTTGGACGTGCTGGCCCCCGCCAGGTTCGGTCTTGTGAACGCAAGATCTTTGACAAACAAAACTTTTATCCTGAAGGATTTCTTCACTTCCCGCGGACTGGACTTCCTCTGTGTGACGGAGACATGGCTGAGAGCCGGTGAGTCCGCCCCTCTTAATGAACTTCTGCCTCCGGAGTGTTCCTACTTTAATTCCCCACGGCCGTCCGGTCGAAAAGGAGGAGGATTAGCAGTCGTTTTTAAAAATGACTTTAAATGCCGTCAGATCCGCCTACAATCCTCCTTTTCAAGCTTCGAACTGTGCATGTTTGAACTGGGTCTTTCTGATGTCGTCCTGTGTGCCGTCATCTATCCACCACCCAAGTACCACAAAGACTTTATAACTGACTTTTCTGAATTTCTGGCTGAAATCCTGCCCAAATATGATCGTGTCCTTATTGTGGGTGATTTTAATATTCACACCTGCTGTCCAGATGAGCCGCTTTCCAGGAGCTTCCTGAATATAATCGACTCATTTAACTTTGTACAGTCTGTGTGTGGTCCTACACATGAACGCGGGCATACACTCGATTTAGTGCTCTCGTATGGTTTGTGTGTTTTTAATTTGGACATTTGCGACGCTGTGTTCTCTGATCACATGCCGATCCTGTTTGATATTGCCACGCAGTGTCCAGTTAAATTGTGCGCACCGCCCCAACGCTCTCGCATGTTTAATTCTTCGTCTCCTGCTCGGTTCTCCTCTATTTTTTCGACTCTTTGTGATGATAATTCTGCAGCATCTGTGTGTCTGAATACTGAAGAGTTGGTTTCTGGGTTCAACTCTATCTGCTTACAAACACTGGACACGATCGCGCCTTTCAAATGCCGCCGCGCTAAAACCACGCCTCAGCCCTGGTTGAATGACGTCACTCGGGCTGCCAGGCGCGTATGTAGAAGAGCAGAGAGAAAATGGAAAAAAGACAGGCTGCATGTGTCCTTTGCCATTTTTAAAGAAAGCCTGTTTTCCTTTCAGATGACTGTAAAAGCAGAAATGAATATATATCTATCTCAGATTATATCTTCTAACTGTAACAACCCCAGAGTTCTGTTTAAAACTATTAACACTGTCATTGATGCTCCCAAATCTGCTGGTTTTGATGCTTCTTTTGAATTCTGTGAAAATTGTCTCCATTTTTTCACTGACAAAATTGTGTCAACTAGAGCCAGTCTATCTCAGCCTTCATATGACCCTTCTGTTCCCCTGCATTTCTCTTCTGTTTTCCATCAGTTTGAGCCGGTGTCCTTTTCTTTTTTAAGTGACACAGTTAGTCATATGAAGCCCTCTGGTTCTCCTGCAGATGCCCTCCCACCTCGCCTGTTTAAGGAGGTACTTGCTACTATTGGACCAAGTGTCCTTAACATTATCAATAGTAGCCTCTCTTCTGGAATAGTTCCAGTAGAGTTTAAACATGCAGTGGTACGACCTCTACTTAAAAAACCCAGCCTCGACCCCTCTCTCCTCTCTAACTTCAGACCTATCTCTAATCTTCCATACATTTCCAAAATATTAGAGAAGGTTGTCTACAGTCAGTTGTTGCCCTTCTTAGAGGATAATGGTATCACTGAGCTGTTCCAGTCCGGTTTTAAAGCCCTCCACAGCACAGAGTCAGCGCTTCTAAAAGTTTTTAACGATGTCCTCCTGTCCACTGATTCTGGTAAATATGTTGTCCTGGTGCTTTTAGATCTGTCTGCTGCGTTCGACACCGTCGACCACGCCACCTTAATCACTCGTCTTGAGAACTGTGTGGGCATTAAGGGCGCCGCCCTCAACTGGTTCCGGTCGTACCTAACCGACAGGAGTTTTTGTGTAAAAGTAGACAGTTTTATGTCGTCCACAGCTCCTTTACCACATGGGGTCCCCCAGGGCTCAATCCTTGCCCCAATTTTATTTGCACTTTACCTTCTCCCCCTTGGTTCTATTTTTAGGAAGTACAGTATTGCATTTCATTTTTATGCCGATGATTGCCAGATTTATTTTCCCATGGCACAAAATAACACGGTTCAACGTCTTATTGACTGCCTGCACGACATCAAAGTCTGGCTTTCAGCTAACTTCCTGAGCCTAAATGAAGATAAAACAGAAGTTATGTTGTTCGGTCCAAGTCGCTCTCCCTCCCCCAACGTTGACCTCGGCACTCTGACCCCGTATCTCAGCGACTCTGTCACAAACCTGGGGGTAAAGTTTGACTCAGATTTTAAATTCGAAAAACAAATCAGCAGCGTCGTTCAAAAAAGCTTTTATCAATTACGCCAAATAGCGAAAGTGAAACCGCTTCTATCAAGACATGATCTTGAGAAATTAATCCACGCTTTTATCTCGACTCGTCTTGATTATTGTAATGCCCTGTATGTTGGCATTAGCCAGGCCTCCCTCGCCCGCCTGCAGCTCGTGCAGAACTCTGCTGCTCGTCTGCTAACACAGACCCGCAGACGTGAGCACATCACCCCTATTTTAGCGTCCCTTCACTGGCTCCCTGTGCGTTACCGAATACATTTTAAACTCCTTTTATTTGTTTTTAAATGTCTAAACAACCTCGCGCCAACCTATCTCTCCGACCTCCTTCAGCCTTACTGCCCCACCCGATCCTTAAGATCAGCCGATCAGCTGCTGTTGACGGTCCCTGACACAAGGCTGAAGCTTAGAGGTGACAGAGCTTTTGCCGTTGCTGCTCCCAAGCTCTGGAACGACCTACCCCTGAGTGTTAGACAAGCCTCCTCTCTTCCTGTTTTTAAATCTCTCTTAAAAACATACTTTTATTCCATGGCTTTTAACACTGAGTGATATCCATCCTGAAATGGCGCCCCATAATACACCTGCTGTGATCCTGTTTTTATGTTTTTATGTTTTTATTAATTCTATTTTAATTATTTATTTTTTATCGTGTTCTGTTTGTATTGTGTTGTGTTTGCTCGGTACTCGTTTTATCTTTTAACCTGCTCATTGTACAGCACTTTGGCTACCCCTGTGGTAAATTTTAAATGTGCTCTATAAATAAAGTTGATTTGATTTGATTTGATTTATATATATATATATATATATATATATATATATATATATATATATATATATATATATACATATACATACATATACATATATATATATATATATATATATATATACCGTATTTTTTCGGAGTATAAGTCGCACCTGCCGAAAATGCATAATAAAAAAGGAAAAAAACATATATAAGTCACTCTAGAGCCCGGCCAAACTATGAAAAAAATTGCCACTTATAGTCCGAAAAATACGGTATATATATATATATATATATATATATATATATATATATATATATATATATATATATATATATATATATATATACATTGACTTCAATGGGAGAGCATAGAGTGGGTTATTCTACTGCAGCCAAACTCGACAGCCATTGTATATATATATATATATATATATGTATGTGTGGGGAAAAAAAATCACAAGACTATTTCATCTCTACAGGCCTGTTTCATGAGGGGGGTACCCTCAATCGTCAGGAGATTTTAATGGGAGCATTCGCATACCATGGTTTATATAGGGCACAGAGTGGGTGGGTACAGGCTGGCCTAGGGGCGTGGTGATTGGCTCATGTGTTACCTAGGAGGTGTTTCCGTCTATGGCGGCATGTTGTTACAATTTCGCTGCGCTTGTTGAGGGATGACAGGTCTGGACGGTAGATAATAAACAGTTTCTCTTTCAAGCATAGGTTGCATCTTTTATTACCACTATTGTAAGGTGTGCTGGATGCAAGAATTTGCCATGTTATTGAATATTCAACATTATTGTCTTTGAGGTCCCAAATGTGTTTGCTGAGTTCTGTGGTATTTCGCAGGTTTTTGTTCCTGAAAGAAGCCTTGTGGTTGTTCCATCTGGTTTTGAATTCACCCTCGGTTAATCCTACATATGTGTCGGATGTGTTAATGTCCTTGCGTATTACCTTAGATTGGTAGACAACTGATGTTTGTAAGCATCCCCCGTTGAGGGGGCAATCAGGTTTCTTTCGACAGTTACATGCTTTGTTGGTTTTGGAGTCGTTCTGACTGGGGGTCGACGGCTCATTTGCAATTGTTTTGTTGTGGTTTGAGATGATTTGTCGTATATTGTTCATGCAGCTGTAGCTCAATTTAATGTTGTTCTAGTTGAATACTTTTCTTAGGTTGTTGTCTTTGGGAAAGTGTTTGTCAATCAGATTGAGGAATTTGTGTCCAATGTTCGTTGAGACGTTTTTGCTGTATGGGGGGTTGTACCAGATGATGCCGTTTCGTTTTCTGTTCTTTTTTGGCTGGTTTCCTGGCGTGGGTTCATAGGTGAGGGTGAAATTGTATCCGCTTTCATCAAGGGCTTTTTGGTACGGGGGGGTTGCTTGGTCAAATTCAGCTTTGCTAGATGACAGCATCGATAGCCTTTTATTGATTCCGGTAGGTATTCTTTTCGTGGTGGTGGGTGGGTGGTTGCTGTCATGGTGCACGTATTGGAGTGTTGTGTTGGGTTTCGTGAATGGTTGGTAGCTGTTATTTCTCAGGTTGAAAGTGACGTCAAGAAAGTTGACGGTTTGCTTGTTGGCTTCAATCGTGATCCGTAGGCCGTTCTCTTTGAAAATTTGGCATATGCGCTTCTTGGTATTTTCGCTGCTCCTTGGCGAGGCGCGACACACTGCCAGTCCGTCATCACGGTAAATACCAAGGTTCAGATTGAGGCTAGCGAGCTGGGAGAGGAGGATGAAATAGTCTTGTGATTTTTTTCCCCACACATACATATATATATATATATGTATATATATATATATATATATATATATATATATATATATATATATATATATATACATATATATATAAAGTTAAAGTAAAGTACCAATGATTGTCACACACACACTAGGTGTGGTGAAATTTGTCCTCTGCATTTGACCCATCCCCTTGTTCACCCCCTGGGAGGTGAGGGGAGCAGTGAGCAGCAGCGGTGGCCGCGCCCGGGAATCATTTTTGGTGATGTAACCCCCAATTCCAACCCTTGATGCTGAGTGCCAAGCAGGGAGTTAATGGGTGCCATTTTTATAGTCTTTGGTATGACTCGGCCGGGTTTTGAACTCACGACCTACCGATCTCAGGACACTCTAACCACAAGGCCACTGAGCAGGTTATATATATATATATATATATATATATATATATATATATATATATATATATATATATATATATATATATACACATACATAGATATATATACACATACATATATATATATATATATACATACATATGCATACATATATACATACATACATATGTATATATATATATATATATATGTATATATATATATATGTATATTTATATATATATATATGTATATTTATGTGTATATATATATATACACACGTGTGTATATATATATATATATATATATTAGAGATGCGCGGTTTGCGGACACAACCGCAGATTCGACGGATTATCCGCGGATCGGGCGGATGAAATTTAAATAAATAAGATTTTATCCGCGCCGCGGGTCGGGTCGGGCGGATTAATGAGATATTTTTTATTTTTTTTATTTTTTTTTGCGGGTGGCAGTTAAACCAATTGGGAAATATATATACATAGTTAAATGTTGTTAGCCACATACGAAAAACGAGCAGCACTCTTTGAAACAGGCAATTATTTATCAGCAGGCACCTGCAGCAGCCACATCAGAAGAAGAAAAAAAAAAATGGCAACACCGGCAGCAAACGTGGTACGCGACAAACTAAAAAAGGGAATACTAAAGACCAGGGGAAAAAAAAGGCCAGAAAAGTTCAGCGTGTGGTGACTCGTTTTTATGAGGTTGTAAATCAGGATGACAGCAATGCTGGCTACGTGAGTTGCAAGAGCTGCGACGCTGTGTACGTCTACGACTGTCATAAAACCGGGACATCGAACATGGTGCATGGTGCGCACAAAGGACTTCTTTCATTTAAGGTTTGTGATAAACCATCAAACTCATTCGTTAAAAGGACTCTATAGTAATATAAAGCGAATTTTTCTGGACATTATCATGCAAGAAAAGTTTATTTTTGGGACCGCGATCACCGCGTAATGATTTTTAAAGGTTGCATTACAAACATTTAACTGTCCCATGTGATCAGCCAGTGCGATTGGAAGTCCATGCTCAATTATTGCCTCCGTAAATAAAACTTCGGCATTTATCACATCCAAAGAATCTGTTTGGGCGACGAAAAACGTTGAAAGTTTTCCACTTGTATCGCTAGCAACGGCATTAGACTTGTGTTTTTTTGTCCCAACGTGGTCTTTTACATCGCTAATTCCTCCGTGTCCGATCGAAAAATCTTGTCTGCACAAGGTGCAATTCGCGTAGTTTTCACCCTTTTTTTTTTTAAATTAATGAAAAACCGTATTTTTTATCACTGCACCCGTAACCCGGAATAGGTTGATGAAAACCGTACGAATTACGGGAAAACCGGAGTAGTTGGCAGGTATGCCTCACTAATGCCTTGCATCGTCTATATTAGATATAACGGGCGGGTGCGGGCGGATGGCGGGCGGGTGCAGTTCTGATCAAACGTTACATCGGGTGGATGGCGGATGGTTGACGACTTTCTGATGCGGTTGCGGATGAAATATTTGCCTATCCGCGCATCTCTAATATATATATATATATATATATATATATATATATATATATAGTAACTGAGATAGGCTCCGGCGCCCCCCGCAACCCCGAAGGGAATAAGCGGTATAAAATGGATGGATGGATATATATATATATATATATATATATATATATATATATATATATATATATATATATATATATATATATATATATATATATATATATATATATATATATATATATATATATATATATATATATACATAAATATATACATATATACATACATATATATATATATATATATATATACATACATATAAATGTATGTTTATGTATATATATGTATATATGTATATATGTATATATATATATACACATATACATATATATATGTATATATATATGTATATGTGTGTATATAAACTGTATATATATATATATATATATATATATATATATATATATATATATATATATATAGTAGCTGAGATAGGCTCCAGCGCCACCCGCAACCCCGAAGGGAATAAGCGGTATAAAATGGATGGATGGATATATATATATATATATATATATATATATATATATATATATATACATAAATATATACATATATACATACATATATATATATATATATATATATATATATATATATATATATATATATATATATATATATATATATACATATAAATGTATGTTTATGTATATATATGTATATATGTATATATATGTATATATATATATATACATATACATATATATACATATATATATATGTATATATATATGTATATGTGTGTATATAAACTGTATATATATATATATATATATATATATATATATATATATATATATATATATATATATAGTAGCTGAGATAGGCTCCAGCGCCACCCGTGACCCCAAAGGGAATAAGCGGTAGAAAATGGATGGATGGATGGATATATATATATAGCTCTTATTTCCAAAATTGCGTACACTACTGAATTGGGGTTTTATGGCTCTTATGTGGACACTTATACTCCCATCTGGTGGTGTCAGAAGAGTATAACATAAAAAAAAGTGTAAAAATAAGAATTAGCATATCACTAAACATGAAGTACATGTTTGTTAACTAAGGACTAAGTACATCATATAAAAAGATGATTCTTAGTTTTTATTCTAGTTAGGGTCCAATAAGCCCAAATAGCAAAGAGAAATAAAAAAAAAAGCATGTAAACAAACAGCTTGGGCCTTAAGAGGTTAAGCGATCACCAATGCTGTGTACTTACAGTCCTCACACTAATGTACTCCTTTACTTACTGACATTACATCGCACAGCATTTTGATATTTACAATATGAGCAAGATTTATTTTTTCGGGGAAAAATAGACATTTCTGTGACACTGTCTGAAAGTGAAGGAGCGACCGGGTGTTCATGAACGTGACATTTTTCTGTTTTCAGAGCTAAGACCTGACCAGAGCCCATAGATGGCCGTTGTGCTACCCGTGCCTTGGAGACGAGCCACAGAAGCAACCAATAAGCAGAAGGCGAAGATATTTCCTTGGCTAATCTGAAAGTAAGCACACGTGTTGGAGGTTCACAGCTCTACTACAAACCCCGTTTCCATACGAGTTGGGAAATTGTGTTAGATGTAAATATAAACAGAACACAATGATTTGCAAATCATTTTCAACCCATATTCAGTTGAATATGCTACAAAGACAACATATTTGATGTTCAAACTTATATTTCCGCACTATAAGGCGCACCTAAAAACCACAAATTTTCTCAAAAGCTGACAGTGCGCCTTATAACCCGGTGCGCTTTATATATGGATAAATATTAAGATTCATTTTCATAAAGTTTCGGTCTCGCAACTTCGGTAAACAGCCGCCATCTTTTTTCCCGGTAGAACAGGAAGCGCTTCTTCTTCTACGCAAGCAACCGCCAAGGTAAGCACCCGCCCCCATAGAACAGGAAGCGCTTCTTCTTCTACTGTAAGCAACCACCCGCCCGCGTAGAAGAAGAAAAAGCGCGCGGATATTATCATTTCCTTTGTGTGTTTACATCTGTAAAGACCACAAAATGGCTCCTACTAAGCGACCGGGATCCGGTTCATGAAAAGACGCAATCTCTCCATCCGCACACGGATTACTATTTCACAGCAACTGATATTCCTGTGAACCGCACTGTGGATACAACGGGAGCACGTACGGTGAATATTCGCACCACAGGGAATGAGAAGTCATCCTTCACTGTGGTTCTAGCTTGCCATGCTAATGGCCAGAAACTTCCACCCATGGTGATATTCAAAAGGAAGACCTTGCCAAAAGAGACCTTTCCAGCCGGCGTCATCATAAAAGCTAACTCGAAGGGATGGATGAAGAAAAGATGAGCGAGTGGTTAAGGTAAGTTGAAGTTTACGCGAAGAGGCCGGGTGGCTTTTTTCACGCAGCTCCGTCCATGTTGATATACGTATGTTTGTGATTGCACATTTGCGTACATTTTGGGAGTGAACAGAGTTGTTAGAACGCTGGTTTTTAATATATTATTAAAGTTTGACTGACCTATCTGACTGTTTTTTTGACATTCCCTTTAGCGCAGTTAGATGCGGCTTACAACACGGGGCGGCTTATTGGTGGACAAAGTTTTGAAATATGCCGTTCATTGAAGGCGCGGCTTATAACCCAGGGCGCCTTATGGTGCGGAAAATACGGTAAACTTTTTTTTTTTGTTGTTGCAAATAATCATTAATTTAGAATTTCATGGCAGCAACACGTGCCAAAGTAGTGGAGAAAGGGCATGTTCACCACTGTGTTACATGGCCTTTCCTTTTAACAACACTCAGTAAACGTTTGGGAACTGAGGAGACACATTTTTGAAGCTTCTCAGGTGGAATTCTTTCCCATTCTTGCTTGATGTACAGCTTAAGTTGTTCAACAGTCACCGTTGTGGTATTTGAGGCTTCATAATGCGCCACACATTTTCAATGGGAGACAGGTCTGGACTACAGGCAGGCCAGTCTAGTACCCGCACTCTTTTACTATGAAGCCACGTTGATGTAACACGTGGCTTGGCATTGTCTTGCTGAAATAAGCAGGGGCGTCCATGGTAACGTTGCTTGGATGGCAACATATGTTGCTCCAAAACCTTTATGTACCTATCAGCATTAATGGTGCCTTCACAGATGTGTAAGTTACCCATATCTTGGGCACTAATGCACCCCCATACCATCACAGATGCTGGCTTTTACACTTTGCGCTTATAACAATCTGGATGGTTCTTTTCCTCTTTGGTCCGGAGGACACGACGTCCACAGTTTCCAAAAACAATTTGAAATGTGGACTCGTCAGACCACAGAACACTTTTCCACTTTGTATCAGTCCATCTTAGATGAGCTCAGGCCCAGCGAAGCTGACGGTGTTTCTGGGTGTTGTTGATAAACGGTTTTCGCCTTGCATAGGAGAGTTTTAACTTGCACTTACAGATGTAGCGATCAACTGTAGTTACTGACAGTGGGTTTCTGAAGTGTTCCTGAGCCCATGTGGTGATGTCCTTTACACACTGATGTCGCTTGTTGATGCAGTACAGCCTGAGGGATCGAAGGTCACGAGCTTAGCTGCTTACGTGCAGTGATTTCTCCAGATTCTCTGAACCCTTTGGTGATATTACGGACCGTAGATGGTGAAATCCCTAAATTCCTTGCAAATAGCTGGTTGAGAAAGGTTTTTTCTTAAACTGTTCAACAATTTGCTCACGCATTTGTTGACAAAGTGGTGACCCTCGCCCCATCCTTGTTTGTGAATGACTGAGCATTTCATGGAATCTACTTTTATACCCAATCATGGCACCCACCTGTTCCCAATTAGCCTGTTCACCTGTGGGATGTTCCAAATAAGTGTTTGATGAGCATTCCTCAACTTTATCAGTATTTATTGCCACCTTTCCCAACTTCTTTGTCACGTGTTGCTGGCATCAAATTCTAAAGTTAATGACTATTTGCACAAAAAAAAATGTTTATCAGTTTGAACATCAAATATGTTGTCTTTGTAGCTTATTCAACTGAATATGGGTTGAAAATGATTCACAAATCATTGTCCATCCATCCATTTTCTACCGCTTATTCCCTTTTGGGGTCGCGGGGGGCGCTGGAGCCTATCTCAGCTACAATCGGGCGGAAGGCGGGGTACACCCTCATTGTATTCCGTTTAAATTTACATCCAACACAATTTCCCAACTCATATGGAAACGGGGTTTGTACTTCATGGCCATAGTTCAATTTGCCAGAGTTGCACTATTTGAGCCCTAAAAAAAAGATTAAACGTCTTCTTTTTCTCCCCAGTAGAAAATGGGGTCTATGTTCTTCCATCACATCCACCTATTCATCGTCTTGCTCCACCAGGCCCACGGCGGTGCGTTCTACAGAAGCAAGACAGCTCCTCAGCAACACCAGCCTCAGTACAATGATGGCCATCCTCAACAGCCCTTTTTAGGGAATGAGATGCCATTACTGGGTCAGTACGGACAGGAGCTCCCTCAGCTTCCGTTTCAGTTGGGGAAAGAGCGACTGCTGACTGAAGGCAAAGGTCTCTGAATGTTCTCGTTTCAAATGCAAAGCAGTAATAACTGAATTGTTGTCGATCGGTCTTGACCTCTCACTTCCAAATGTTCACTGTTTTTTGAAGGACAAACATTCCCCAGAGGAGCCAAAGGCCCACCTCACCCTGGTTCTAAAGGACAAGATGTCCGAGTTGGATCGCAGGGAATTCAGGGCCCAACGGGACCACCGGGACCTCAAGGGCCACCAGGTCTGCCAGGCCAGGGATTGCAAGGCGTGCCAGGAAAGGCAGGCCCTCCCGGTCCTCAGGGCTACCAAGGAATTGGAAAACCGGGAATGCCCGGATTGCCTGGGAAACCGGGAGGACCTGGATTTACCGGGCCACGGGGTGATTCAGGACCAAGTGGGGGTGAAGGGTCAATTGGACTTCCTGGTCCTCCAGGACTTCCGGGTCCACCTGGCCTCCCCGGGATTTTGAAGGCAGGAGGACAGGGCCTGCCAGGACAACAAGGTCCTCAAGGTGAGCCAGGTCAAAGAGGCCTGCCCGGGTTTAATGGCCCACCAGGCCCCAGGGGAGACAAAGGACTTGGTATACCCGGTTTACCCGGATTGAAAGGATCTATTGGACCACCAGGGCCACCTGGACATGCTGGCATCTCTGGAATTGGAAAACCTGGCATAAATGGTCTCCCCGGGCAGCCAGGAATATCAGGAAAACCTGGTCTTCGTGGGGAACCTGGGCCTTACGGACCACCTGGTGAGAGAGGACAACCAGGTCTTCCTGGTATATCAGGACTTGGAAAACCAGGGCAGGATGGCTTTAAAGGGCAACCAGGGATTCCTGGTGGAAAAGGTGAACATGGTTCTCCAGGATTACAAGGAAGTCCAGGTGTGCCTGGTTATGGCAAACCGGGCTTTCCAGGACCCAAAGGTCACAAGGGACACAGCGGGATCCCTGGATCTCCAGGCCCAAAAGGAGATAAGGGTCATGAAGGTTTTCCAGGTATTAATGGTCCTACTGGTTCCAGTGGTATACCTGGCCCACCAGGCCCAATAGGGCCCGCAGGTAGCATTGGCTTCCCAGGGCAAAAGGGAGAATATGGTGATGGTGGGCCGATAGGAAAACCAGGATTAAAAGGAGATGTAGGCCCTACAGGCCTTACGGGACAGTCAGGTTTGACAGGCAAGGCAGGACAACCAGGACTGAGAGGGCTTCAAGGACCAACTGGCCCCAAGGGGGAGCCTGGCAATAAGGGGTTATTTGGTGCCCCTGGTACTTTAGGATTAACTGGGCCAAGAGGGGAGAGTGGTCAACATGGTGATGAAGGCCAAAAGGGACCACAGGGGATTCCAGGACTTACAGGACCAGGTGGACCAATTGGACCTCCTGGGCTTCCTGGTCAAAAAGGGGAAACAGGTCCTCCTGGGATACCTGGCTATCCCGGGGCTGGAATACCTGGACCTGCTGGTGAGGTTGGTCCAAAAGGTAACTCTGGCCCGGGTGGGACTCCCGGACTTCCTGGACAACCAGGACAACCTGGACCCCCTGGTCCTCCAGGTAGCCCTGCTGTATATCCTGACCTTGGACAGACCCTGCCAGTTTCAGGTCCATATAATGGCCAGAAACAAGGGTACAAGAAGCAAAACGGCGTCTACATGGGTAGTAATGCTTTGGAAATGCCGGCTTTCACAGCAAAGCTCACTGATCCGTTTCCTCCTGTCGGTTCCCCTGTTATTTTTGACAAAGTGCTACACAACGGAAATCAGGACTACAATCCCCAAAATGGCATTTTTACCTGTAGCGTACCAGGAATTTACTACTTTGCTTACCATGTCCACTGTAAAGGGAATAACGTGTGGGTGGCGCTGACGAAGAACAACAAGCCCGTCATGTACACGTATGACGAGTGCGGCAAGGGCTTGCTGGATCAGGCATCAGGTGGCTCTGTGCTCCCGCTACAGCAGGCCGACACGGTCCACATCCTGCTCCCGTCCGACCAGGCAGCAGGACTTTATGCTAGTCAGTATGTCCACTCCACCTTTTCTGGGTACTTATTGTACCCAAACTAAGTACTTAGATATGCATTTATGAAAGCCAGAAGTGTGGAAATGTACACCTCAAGTGTAACAACAGCAATGAACCATGACTGATATTGCATTAAAATCATTACGTCTGTATGCGCACATGAACACTTTTCTATAAAGTTTTTTTTTTTTTAACCCTTGTGTGGTGTTCGGGTCTGTGGGACCCGTTTTCATTTTTTATTAAAAGAAAAATGATACAATTAATTAATTTTTCAAACTGAGACTCACTGACTTTGGCTCATTTTCTGTGTAGAACATATATCAGAATACATATTTAATGACCACACACACCATACACCCCCCCTACACATTTATATTACATATAAGATGTCCGGGTCCACTGGACCCGGGGCTAATAGAAGTGCGGAAATTGATGTTCTGTATACCACACACAGACACACACACACACACACACACACACACACACACACACACACACATTCACACACACACACACACACACACACACACACACACACACACACACACACACACAGCAGGCCTAGACAGGAGGAGGACAGAGTGTAGGTACACAGAACATCAGAGGGTCAAATGTGTGAGAAAATGAGAGCAGACAGTGTTGACAAACAATGTTGCAACCTTGTGTGGGAACCACAGGTGCAGAAACACAAAAGAACCTATTTTTTATTTTGTAACCTATTTTTATGGGCTTTCCTCTTTGTATGTTAAGTTCCTGTTATACGCTGTTATACAGTATATGCCTTGAGCTTTTATTTTGAAGGCGCTAAGAGCGGAAGTGATGACTCGTTGTAGTGGAGCGGGGGTGGGGGGGTTGAAAGGACGTAAATAAAGTGGTCCTCTTGTAAAACTGGAGCCTCCGTGTTTTTTTATTTTGTAGTTTTATAACCAAGGGTTTATAAATGTTGCCTGTACTGTATAAAATTACAAAATAACAAACACGGAGGCTCCAGTTTTACACGAGGAAAATATTATTTACTTCCTTTTTTTTTTTTTTAATTGTATTTTTTTTTTTTTTTATTGACCAACAAACATACATTTGAAATACACACAAAAGTCAAGGCATTTTCAACATCAAAAAATAAAACAAAAGCAAATACAGATAGAGTAATATTAAAAAATAAATAAATGTCGACGGAAGTGACGTCATCTTTGTGCCCGCCTAGATTTATCGTGTTTTTTTATTTACTTCCTTTCAAAAACCCCGCTCCACTACAACGTGTCATCACTTCCGCTCTTGTTGCCTTTCAAAATAAGAGCTCAAGGCATATACTGTATAACAGCGTAGAACAGGAACTTAACATACAAAGAGGAAAGCCCATAAAAATAGGTTACATAATCAATCATGAAACCTCTGTTTCCAACTTTAGTCAAGGTTACTTGAACACACCACTGTCACGTGTAACCTTTCTTCGATCACCTCATGTCGGCGCTGTGTGTTGACCTTTGAAGATATTACGTAAATCGAGTTACACATTCGTTATTTTTTTTTTTATAACCTTTTACAGAAAACGTGTTTGGTCTAAACTTGTATGACGTATAACTGACAGGTTTAAATCAAATAATAGAAATATTTACCAAACGCCCTTGGCTGTGATCATGAGGGTTGTTGTTGAACGGGCAGGCCAATAAATACAAATAAATGAAAATTGACAATGTATTTTAATGCTATGTAGTAATTATATTCTGCAATAGTTAGTTAAAAGTAGCAAAAACAAGAGGTCGAATGACGAGAGACACGGACAACGTTAAGGCAGTTAGTGCAGTTCACACTTAATCCACACGATGGCAACGATTTCCTAACAACCAGCTCGAGATCCGGAGAAGACGAAGAAGTCTTTTCGGCCAATCACGCTTCGAGACGTCATCCTTCCGCGTCTGCACTCTGACGGCGCTGACGTCGGGAAGGCAGCAGTAATCACAAAGTGGTCCAACTCGAGGAAATATTTTATCCACCGCGTTTCAAAATGTAAGTGATATTTCTAAAATGTACTAGTTTTTTTTTTTTTAAATTTCAAAGCACATTCAAGCCCACGCTAAACTCTTAAGTTAGGCTAAAGTACCAATGTCATGTTGAATGTTGTCTGGCTGTGTTAGCTGGGATAGGCTCCAGCACCTCCTCAACGCTTCGCTGGTTTTATAAGTGGAACAATTTCCCTTGTGGGTCAACAACGTTTGTCTAAGTCTAAGTTCAATTCAGACATGCCTTTAATCAGGAGTGTCAAACTCATTTTAGATGGGACGCCACATGGAGAAAAATCTACTCCCGAGTGGGCCGGACTGGTAAAATCAAGGCACGATAACTCAAAAATAAAGACAACTTCGGATTGTTTTCTTTGTTTAAAAAGGAAACAAGCAGAGCACGGAGGTCGCTCAACATTACAGCCGAGGTCTTGTATTTTGACACAAACAGCTGCTCTGTGGCCTTGTGGTTAGGAGCAGGCCTGGGCAATTCTTTTGACTCGGGGGGGCCACATTTAGAGAAAAAAATGTTTCTGGGGGCTGGTATATCTATTTTTAGGAACACTAATACAAAACATCACAATAATGTCTGATTGAATGCTGAAAACGTTATGACAGACCGCCTTAAAAAACATAATGGAATTTTACATTTTGCTATGAACGATAAAACACTGAATATTGACAAAATATGAACGTCACACCCCCTTTCGATCGACATATTTTACAATCAAGTGAAACGCAGCATAAATGCAACAAACGGTGAAATATGAACGCGAAGGGTACAAAATAAACCCATCTACAATCGGATGTATCTGATATTTGCTGAATTTCCCCCAGGGATCAATAAAGTACGGTACTTTCTATTCTATTATATATTACTAAGCTTTAGAGCTCTTGTTGTGAAAATCTCTTTCCGCGTTTGTGGAAACGCTTCCCGCCCACACTGCTTGGTGCCTCGTCTGAGCTGCTGTGACGTAGATTACCATAGTAACTAATTAGATTACCATAGTAACTGGTATATCATCCATAAGCACAGATTCCAACCATTGAAATACTTTGTATAGTTGAAGACTTGCGGTCATTAGAAAACATGACTGCACATCATAATGGCAGCTACAGTTTCCATCTTAAAGATCTAAAAAAAAATATTTGGGAATGTCCGGCGGGCCAGATTGAAAAGCTCAACGGGCCGGGTCTGGGTTAGAGTATCCACCCTGAGATCGTTAGGTCGTGATTTCAAACCCCGACCGAGTCATACCAAAGACTATAAAAATGGGAGCCATTACCTCCCTGCTTGGCACTCAGTATCAAGGGTTGGAATTGGGGGTTAAAGCACCAAAAATTATTCCCGGGCGTGGCCACCGCTGCTGCTCACTGCTCCCCTCACCTCCCAGGGGGGGGATCAAGGGTGATGGGTCAAATGCAGAGAATAATTTCGCCACACCTAGTGTGTGTGTGATAGGGATGTCCCGATCCAGGTTTTTGCGATCCGATACCGCCGATCCGATACCGATACTGTTTTTGCACTTCCGATCCGATACCGACCGATACTGGCCTATCCGAGCATGTATTAAAGTTTAAAGTTATTTAGCCTACTTAGTTGTCAGAATCATGTTGAAAAGGGTTTTAGTACTCTTGATAACAACTAGCCAGCTGAATTAGGGGAGTTTGAATAATACACAATGGTTGGTAACAAGAAACTGACCTGTTTATTCAAGGATAAACACAAAATAGACAAAATTATATATGACAAACAGAAATGGCATCATTGAACTGGCGGCCTTTTTTTTTAAAATTGCGATATGTTTAGGCCATGTCACGATACACCATATATATGTGGATATTTTGCCTTAGCCTTGAATGAACACTTGATGCATATAATCACAGCAGTATGATGATTCTATGTGCACATTAAAACATTCTTCTTCATACTGCATTAATATATGCTACTTTTAAACTTTCATTGCAGAGAAGGAAATCACAACTAAAAAAAATCACTATTTTTTTATCATACGGTGTTGATCTGGAAATGTTTGCCTCTGCATTTTGATGGTGTGGACGTGTGGCAACGAATGGAGATAAGCGTCTCGACAGACGTTACAATATTTGAACAATGATGACGAAAACTGTTTTCTCTGTCGTGTCCGTGTGTCGAAAATTGTTATGCGCTTTTTTTTTTTTTTTGATTTTGTGCGTGGCATAGATTTGCCGTGCGCAATTGCACAGGCGCGCACCTTAGCGGCTGTGCTAGCATCACAGCTAACGTTAGCCATGCTGCTACCTCTCTGCTCGGGGAGGACGTATACGTATGTGACGTATGACGTGACAGTATGTGACGTGTGTAAGAAGGTGCGCTCGCCTGTCATGTAATGCCAGCAGCTAAAAGCAACTGCGTGAGAATCCACAGACCCGTGGATGTGTTGAAGGTGTGCTGGAAATTAGGGAGCAGCAGAAAAGTGGAATGTATTATTTAAATCGGTGCGTTGGAAAACACGGACCGGAGTTTTTTTTAAAAACTGGATCTGGATCGGCATTTTCCCATGCCTTGCCGATACTCATTTTTTGGCAAATATTGGCGGCCGATTCAATCCAAATATCGGATCGGGACATTTTTAGTGTGTGACAATCATGGGTACTTTAACTTTAAATGTATATCACTCGACATGTCTGGTTTTAGCTGTTTTAAATGAATAAATACAACTGTACTTACATTTTAAGGTGGCCTTTTTCGCTCCGTATGGCGTCTCCGTGTTGAAAATAATTTTCGGAGTTGAGCGCGCAAATAATTTCGGGATATGACAGGACGCGAAGTGTACAACCTTTCTGCTAATGGGAGAAAAAGACACTTTTGTCGGCCGGATTCGAAGGACACTTAGAACTTTTTTGATTGGTCAGCACCCCACTGCAAAGGATGCAGCCGCCGAATTGAGCCACAGCCATAGTGTGGCCCCGTTAACACAAAATGTAAGTTGTTGATACCAGCATGTTGTTACTTACCTGGCAAAACAAGCTGTGGAGGTCTTGCCCCTCCGGGTTCTTCGGACCACCAGTTTCCGACATGACAGCGGCGTGCATGGTTTGATACTAAGATTCATTTTTCAATAAATGTCTTCGGTATTGCTTTTCAGCCATCGGGTTGTGTCAGTCTTCTCCTCCTCGCTCGTGCTTCACCAATCACCATCCACAACTCTCCCTTCTCCTTCCCGACTGCTGCCTTTAAACAGAGCGACAGGTGATTAGACAAACACTCCCAGTTGGGTCAGCTACGCACCTGTCGCTGAGCTCGAAGCCGGTCCTGGCACACCCCGCTTCGCAGCAGGTCCACAGGCCACGCCCCCCCCACTCACACAAGCGTATTCCCTTTTGTTCGGTTTGAAATAATCAGTGAAAATAATCCTTACAGAAATAGTTGTCTGGCATTTTCATTTTGTAAGTGTAGCTCTCAGAAGAAAGTAGGTTGGAGACCAGTGTTCTAAACTGAGCAAAATGTTCAACAACTGCACAAGAACAGCAAAGCCACAGTCCAGTTTCACGGCTCTGACTCTTTTGCGTTCAGAACTGAGGCATGGCTTCCCGGGCAGGACCGCGGGCTGCGGGCACGGACGGCAGTGACTTCCAGCACAGGGAGCGTGTTGCCTCGCACTACCAGATGAGGTATGTTGTAAGGGTGTAACGGTACACAGAAATGTCGGTTCAGTACGTACTTCGGTTTAGAGGTCACGGTTCGGTTCATTTTCGGTACAGTAAGAAAACAACAAAATATAAATTTTCTGGTTATTTGTTTACCAAAATGTGTAAACCATGGCTTTATCCTTTTAACATTGCTTTAAAATAGCTCTGTGTGTGATGGATGTGAGCCACCACGAGGCTGATCAGTGCAACAGCAGGCACTCATGAATAGGGATAATGTTTGATAAGAAATTATCGAGTTCGAGCCCATTATCGAATCCTCTTATCGAATCGATTCCTTATCGATTCTCTTATCGAATCCAGATAGGTTGTTGTATATGGAAAAAAACACAATATTTGGTTTAACAAAAGCTCACTCAAATTTTATAAGAAAAAAATAAAATAAATAAATAAATATTGACTGTTACCCCCCTAAAAAAATAAAATAAATACATATTGACTGTTGTTACCCAAAGTATATTAAGTGGGATTTTTCAGAAAAACAAATATATACAGTAACACAAAAACAACCTGTCTCTGTGATCACTATCGGTGTATAAATAATAATATAGTGTTTAATAAAATCAGTCCCTTGGGCACAAAACTGAAAATAATACAGCTCTCCAAAACGTGCACTTCTGCTGCTATTGGAACATACTAACTACACACACTATGACACTAAGAACACCACAGTCATCAATCAACAATTCTTCTTCCAAAATATTATTTCGATGGTGGAAATACACGACTGGCAGCCATTTTAAGTCCTCAAAACATCCACTGAAACAGTGCACAAAAAAACGTTTTTCAATAAACATTTTAGTATCAAATTTAACCACTTTCCACCTTAATATTGAGTTACATAAACAAGTTAAACAGTTTACTTACAGACTTATCTTTTCCAAGGCTTGTAAGAGCTAACACAACTGGTCTACTTCTCAATTGTCTCATGAACTGAACTGACGTCGCCAACCCGGAAGTGCCCAAACTAATGACGCGTTGTATTTTCATATCGCCACAAGGTGTCAGTAAGAGTCTACAATCAAATGGGCATAACATTGCCGTCCCACAGGGCATTTCCTGTGGGACGGGATTTGAATAAAGAACCAACTCTTTTTCATTACAATAGTGGCCTTGATAACAGGAACCGGTTCTCAAAAAGGGATTCGAGTCCATGTAATCGGTTCTTTTCTTATCGAACAACCGGGAGAACCGGTTTTGAACATCCCTAGTCATGAATGCTAAGCATAACAATAACATACATATATATACACACAGGGTCCATTGCCAGGGTTAATGCAGTCAACATATATAAAATAAAAACTAAATAAGATGAGGCTCAGAATTGGTTTAACAAAACCTTTCTACATATAAAGTGCAACATTAAACTGCTTCAAGTTGTTGCTCAGATTAAATAAAATGACAATTTTTTTTTCTACATACAAAAAGTGCAACATTAAACAGTTTCAAGTCAACTCAGCCTCAGATTAACTTATCTTTCCCCCCCCCCAGCCTTTAACCCTGGTGACTTTCACTCAATGTTCATGTTTTTTGCCAGAAAAATCAGTTTATCCACATTGTCTGCAGAAAAAGCAGACCTGCTTGCAGTTAAAATCTCTCCAGCTGTGGAAAATACCCTTTCACTGGGCACGGAGGTAGCAGGTATGGCGAGGTAGTGCCTGGCTAACTTGGCAGTAAGAGGATATATGGGCTCATTGTTCTTCCACCATAGAAGTGGCTCAAAATCTAGTTTTTAATGCAATATAGTCTTAAATCTGCTGCTATAAAAACATGTGTTATTGCTTTAGCCCTGTCTGACTCGCCGAGGAGAGGCTGCTTGAATGCGGTGTTTGCACGACGCTCGTTTTTATCTTCGTTGAAGCGATGTTATCCATTGTTGTGTCGCACCGCGAAGCCCAAATGTTCCCAAACGGGAGATCTTAACGAGGCAGGAGGGTCTTTCAGCTCTGGCTTTTTGCATTTTGTAGTAGCCCGGACTTAATATGTCCGTGTGGAAACTGGTTCGGTGCACCTCCGTTCGGAACCGAACCCCCCGTACCGAAGCGGTTCAATACAAAAACATGTACCGTCACACCCTTAGTATGTTGCACCATTAATTGATATCAATGCATCTGTTTTCATCATACTTCTTATTTTGTCTTTGTATACAGCGTTGCCCTCAAGTCTGAAATCCGCAAACTCAACATCGTGCACCTGTTGCTGTGGATGCTGATGGCAGCTCAGGTAGAAGTTCATACAACAGGTGTGCTCATATTTACTGTAAATACTGTGTTCTGTGTCAGGTGACCGTAAGCCAGCTGGGTCTGGTGTCCCACAAGACGATCGCCTCACCATACCAGTGGGAGTACCCGTACCTCCTCAGCATCATCCCTACCGTCTTCTGCTTCCTGGCTTTGCCTCGTAACAACATCAGCTACTTGGTCATCTCCATGATCAGCGCCGGGCTTTTCTCAGTGGCGCCGCTCATCTACGGGAGCATGGAGATGTTCCCTTACGCTCAGCAGCTCTATCGGCTCGGGAAAGCCTACCGCTTCATCTTTGGCTTCTCGGCGGTGTCGGTCATGTATCTGGTGATCGTCATTGCCGTGCAAGTGCACGGCTGGCAGATCTACTACAGCAAGAAGCTGCTGGACCAATGGTTCACCAGCACGCAGGAGAAGAAGAAGAAATAAGTTGACCAAAGTGCCTAAGTTCAAACATTGACTGATGCGGCCTGAACTGCGAGGCAAAACTGTGTGTCGAACATCTTTTTTCCTGCCTTTACATACTTTGATAACGCCTTCATTTCCTTCAGTACATGACTGCTGCCATCACTGTGTACTAACATGCATCATCACTCACTATACTCCACTGTAAAGAACGTGTGGTTTTCCTCATACTTTGTGCTCAAGTGTTGCAGTGGTTAAATAAAAGAAATTAATTGCAAAATGTTCAACTTAAACATTTAGTTTTCACGCATGAAATAATACCAAAGGTAAGATCTGATGTTTACTTTCATGTCTGCTGTGTAGACAAGTTATTGGTGTTTAGGGGTGCTAAAAAAAATAGATTCAAAGACATCCAAATCGTGATCCGTGAAAAATTAACTTTTAACTTGAAAATAATTTTTTACCTTGAAAATCAACTTTTACCTTGAAAATCATTTTTTACCTTGAAAATCAACTTTTACCTTGAAAATCAACTTTTACCTTGAAAATAATTTTTTACCTTGAAAATCAACTTTTACCTTGAAAATAATTTTTACCTTGAAAATAATTTTTTACCTTGAAAATAAACTTTTACCTTGAAAATAATAGTTTGCCTTGAAAATCATTTTTTACCTTGAACATTAACTTTTACCTTAAAAATCATTTTTTACCTTGAAAATAAACTTTTACCTTGAAAATAATTTTTTGCCTTAAATATTTTTTACCTTGAAAATCAACTTTTACCTTGAAAATCATTTTTTGCCTTGAAAATCATTTTCTACCTTGAAAATAAACTTTTACCTCAAAAATGTTTTACCTTGAAAATCAACTTTTACCTTGAAAATATGTTGCCTTGAAAATAATGTTTTACCTTGAAAATCAACTTTTACCTTGAAAATAATTTTTTACCTTGAAAATAAACTTTTACCTTGAAATCATTTTTTGCCTTAAATATTTTTTACCTTGAAAATCATTTTTTACCTTGAAAATCAACTTTTACCTTGAAAATCACTTTTTACTTTGAAAATCAACTTTTACCTTGAAAATAAACTTTTACTTCGAAAATGTTTTACCTCGAAAATCATTTTATACCTTAAAAATAATTTTTTACCTTGAAAATCAACTTTTACCTTGAAAATAATTTTTTGCTTTGAAAATCATTTTCCATCCATCCATCTTCTTCCGCTTATCCGAGGTCGGGTCGCGGGGGCAGCAGCCTAAGCAGGGAAGCCCAGACTTCCCTCTCCCCAGCCACTTCGTCCAGCTCCTCCCGGGGGATCCCGAGGCGTTCCCAGGCCAGCCGGGAGACATAGTCTTCCCAGCGTGTCCTGGGTCTTCCCCGTGGCCTCCTACCGGTCGGACGTGCCCGAAACACCTTCCTAGGGAGGCGTTCGGGTGGCATCCTGACCAGATGCCCGAACCACCTCATCTGGCTCCTCTCCATGTGGAGGAGCAGCGGCTTTACTTTGAGCTCCCCCCGAATGACAGAGCTTCTCACCCTATCTCTAAGGGAGAGCCCCGCCACTCGGCGGAGGAAACTCATTTCGGCCGCTTGTACCCGTGATCTTGTCCTTTCGGTCATGACCCAAAGCTCATGACCATAGGTGAGGATGGGAACGTAGATCGACCGGTAAATCGAGAGCTTTGCCTTCCGGCTCAGCTCCTTCTTCACCACAACGGATCGATACAGCGTCCGCATTACTGAAGATGCCGCACCGATCCGCCTGTCGATCTCACGATCCACTCTTCCCCCACTCGTGAACAAGACTCCGAGGTACTTGAACTCCTCCACTTGGGGCAAGATCTCCTCCCCAACCCGGAGATGGCACTTCACCCTTTTCCGGGAGAGAACCATGGACTCGGACTTGGAGGTGCTGATTCCCATCCAAGTCGCTTCACACTCGGCTGCGAACCGATCCAGCGAGAGCTGAAGATCTTGGCCAGAGGAAGCCATCAGGACCACATCATCTGCAAATAGCAGAGACCTAATCCTGCAGCCACCAAACCAGATCCCCTCAACGCCCTGACTGCGTCTAGAAATTCTGTCCATAAAGGTTATGAACAGAATGGGTGACAAAGGGCAGCCTTGGCGGAGTCCAACCCTCACTGGAAACGTGTCCGACTTACTGCCGGCAATGCGGACCAAGCTCTGGCACTGATTATACAGGGAGCGAACTGCCACAATAAGACAGTCCGTTACCCCATACTCTCTGAGCACTCCCCACAGGACTTCCCGGGGTACACGGTCGAATGCCTTCTCCAAGTCCACAAAGCACATGTGGACTGGTTGGGCAAACTCCCATGCACCCTCAAGGACCCTGCCGAGAGTATAGAGCTGGTCCACAGTTCCACGACCAGGACGAAAACCACACTGTTCCTCCTGAATCCGAGGTTCGACTATCCGGCGTAGCCTCCTCTCCAGTACACCTGAATAGACCTTACCGGGAAGGCTGAGGAGTGTGATCCCACGATAGTTGGAACACCCTCCGGTTCCCCTTCTTAAAAAGAGGAACCACCACCCCGGTCTGCCAATCCAGAGGTACCGCCCCCGATGTCCACGCGATGTTGCAGAGTCTTGTCAACCAAGACAGCCCCACAACATCCAGAGCCTTAAGGAACTCCGGGCGGATCTCATCCACCCCCAGGGCCTTGCCACCGAGGAGCTTTTTAACAACCTCGGCAACCTCAGCCCCAGAAATAGGAGAGCCCACCACAGATTCCCCAGGCCCTGCTTCCTCATAGGAAGACGTGCTGGTAGGATTGAGGAGGTCTTCGAAGTATTCCCTCCACCGATCCACAACATCCGCAGTCGAGGTTAGCAGAGCACCATCCCCACCATACACGGTGTTGACACTGCACTGCTTCCCCTTCCTGAGGCGGCGGATGGTGGTCCAGAATTGCTTCGAAGCCGTCCGGAAGTCTTTTTCCATGGCCTCCCCGAACTCCTCCCATGTCCGAGTTTTTGCCTCCGCGACCGCTGAAGCCGCACACCGCTTGGCCTGTCGGTACCTGTCCGCTGCCTCAGGAGTCCCATGAGCCAAAAGAACCCGATAGGACTCCTTCTTCAGCCTGACGGCATCCCTCACCACCGGCGTCCACCAACGGGTTCTAGGATTACCGCCACGACAGGCACCAACTACCTTGCGGCCACAGCTCCAATCGGCCGCCTCGACAACAGAGGTACGGAACATCGTCCACTCGGACTCAATGTCCAGCGCCTCCCTCGTGACATGTTCAAAGTTCTTCCGGAGGTGGGAATTGAAACTCTCTCTGACAGGAGACTCTGCCAGGCGTTCCCAGCAAACCCTCACAATGCGTTTGGGCCTGCCAGGTCTGTCCGGCATCCTCCCCCACCATCGCAGCCAACTCACCACCAGGTGATCATTTTTTACCTAGAAAATCCACTTTTACCTTGAAAATAATTTTTTGCCTTAAATAATTTTTTACCTTAAATAATTTTTTACCTTGAAAATCATTTTACCTTGAAAATCATTTTTTACCTTGAAAATAAACTTTTACCTTGAAAATCATTGTTTACCTTGAAAATAAACTTTTATCTTGAAAATCATTTTTTTTGCCTTAAATATTTTTTACCTTGAAAATCATTTTTTGCCTTGAAAATCAACTTAACTTGAGAATCATTATTTTGATTGTAAATCTATACATCCATCCATCCATTTTTCTACCGCTTGTCCCTTTCAAGGTTAAAGGGGGTGCTGGAGCTTATCTCAGCTGCAATCGGGCGGAAGGCGGGGTACACCCTGGACAAGTCATCACCTCATCGCAGGGCCAACACAGACAGACAACATTCACACACTAGGGACAATTTAGTGTTGCCAAACAACCTATCAATAATTCTCAAAAGCATAAGTTGTTTTTAAAATGTTTAATCATTTTTATCCCAAATAATATATTGAGAGATTGGTTTGAATCAAAAATTGTGTCGAGTTGATTCTGAATCAAGTTGTCGCCCCAAGAATCTGAATCTAATCAAATCATGAGTTGTAAGAGCCCAATCCCTATTAGTATCAGTGGACTGTGTTTAAATGTCCTAGATCAGACATTGAATATATATTTAAACATTTAATAAAGTCAAATACAAATAAGGCCATACAAGCTGTATCCCACACTTTGTATTTTGTAGAGTAAATCTGTACAACAAATATTGGCATCAACATTATGATCTGCCTGAGTGGCGAGAAGACATATTTAGTGTGTATACAGGTAAAAGCCAGTAAATTAGAATATTTTGAAAAACTTGATTTATTTCAGTAATTGCATTCAAAAGGTGTAACTTGTACATTATATTTATTCATTGCACACAGACTGATGCATTCAAATGTTTATTTCATTTAATTTTGATGATTTGAAGTGGCAACAAATGAAAATCCAAAATTCCGTGTGTCACAAAATTAGAATATTACTTAAGGCTAATACAAAAAAGGGATTTTTAGAAATGTTGGCCAACTGAAAAGTATGAAAATGAAAAATATGAGCATGTACAATACTCAATACTTGGTTGGAGCTCCTTTTGCCTCAATTACTGCGTTAATGCGGCGTGGCATGGAGTCGATGAGTTTCTGGCACTGCTCAGGTGTTATGAGAGCCCAGGTTGCTCTGATAGTGGCCTTCAACTCTTCTGCGATTTTGGGTCTGGCATTCTGCATCTTCCTTTTCACAATACCCCACAGATTTTCTATGGGGCTAAGGTCAGGGGAGTTGGCGGGCCAATTTAGAACAGAAATACCATGGTCCGTAAACCAGGCACGGGTAGATTTTGCGCTGTGTGCAGGCGCCAAGTCCTGTTGGAACTTGAAATCTCCATCTCCATAGAGCAGGTCAGCAGCAGGAAGCATGAAGTTCTCTAAAACTTGCTGGTAGACGGCTGCGTTGACCCTGGATCTCAGGAAACAGAGTGGACCGACACCAGCAGATGACATGGCACCCCAAACCATCACTGATGGTGGAAACTTTACACTAGACTTCAGGCAACGTGGATCCTGTGCCTCTCCTGTCTTCCTCCAGACTCTGGGACCTCGATTTCCAAAGGAAATGCAAAATTTGCATGGTTGGGTGATGGTTTGGGGTGCCATGTCATCTGCTGGTGTCGGTCCACTCTGTTTCCTGAGATCCAGGGTCAACGCAGCCGTCTACCAGCAAGTTTTAGAGCACTTCATGCTTCCTGCTGCTGACCTGCTCTATGGAGATGGAGATTTCAAGTTCCAACAGGACTTGGCGCCTGCACACAGCGCAAAATCTACCCGTGCCTGGTTTACGGACCATGGTATTTCTGTTCTAAATTGGCCCGCCAACTCCCCTGACCTTAGCCCCATAGAAAATCTGTGGGGTATTGTGAAAAGGAAGATGCAGAATGCCAGACCCAAAAACGCAGAAGAGTTGAAGGCCACTATCAGAGCAACCTGGGCTCTCATAACACCTGAGCAGTGCCAGAAACTCATCGACTCCATGCCACGCCGCATTAACGCAGTAATTGAGGCAAAAGGAGCTCCAACCAAGTATTGAGTATTGTACATGCTCATATTTTTCATTTTCATACTTTTCAGTTGGCCAACATTTCTAAAAATCCCTTTTTTGTATTAGCCTTAAGTAATATTCTAATTTTGTGACACACGGAATTTTGATTTTCATTTGTTGCCACTTCAAATCATCAAAATTAAATGAAATAAACATTTGAATGCATCAGTCTGTGTGCAATGAATAAATATAATGTACAAGTTACACCTTTTGAATGCAATTACTGAAATAAATCAAGTTTTTCAAAATATTCTAATTTACTGGCTTTTACCTGTATATATATATATATTTAATATATATACTGTATATATATATATATATATATATATATATATATATTTAAATATAAACACACACAGACATTATATATACTGTAAATATATATATATATACCGTATATATATATATATATTTTTTTTCATTTATTTGGGACCTCTCTTGGGCCAGATTGTGGACGCTGGCAGGCTGTAGTTTGGTTACTCCTGTCCTGGACTAAACTTCAGCAGGACGTTGCAAAAAAATACATTACAAACAATATCCTCCTGAGATATGTCCCTTGTAGTAGACATTAGTTTTTGGTCTATATTTTTTGTTAGAGTAACACATTTTGGGGAAAAAAATATCCCTGGTATGCAAAACACAACAGTATATACATTATCAAAAAAGACATAAGTGGAAAAAAAGATAGTTGAAGATATATCAGTGGGACTTTTTGTTTTTGTCGCCATCAGCATGCGGATTGACAAGCCAGTCTTTTATTGGCTCGGTCCACTCCGCCTTTATAGTTCAGGCCAATCACACAATCGCAGAAGTGACTTACATCCACAAAGTCGCAGCAGATGATGTTCACACGGTCCACCTCAGGTCCCGGCCGTTGGTCCCTTACCCAGCTGAGCAGCACCGCCAGGGCCTTGGTCGTCATCTTTCTCATGCTCTGCAAAGGGTGGAAGAAGATGTACGGAGCGTGTTCGGTGAGGTTCAGGCCACTGATGTAAAAACCAGCTGGAGAGCAAACCGTAAGTGGTGTTATTATGGTCAAGGGTTATGTAATATGAACGGTTTGTTTTGTCGATGTAAAGATTCAAACTACCTGGTCTTCCTTTGCGCTTCTGAGCTTCCAAGTAGGCGACCACCTTCTCGGGGTTAGGGCTGTCAGCATACCTGAGAAAACACTGGGTGAGGATGTACCTCCTTGTATGTTTTGTAGGATGTTATACCAGTAAGGTATTCCAGTCCACAGTTCAGGGTGATCCTGCACCATCTCCTGGTTGTCATAGGAAACAATGACCTGCTGACCTCTTGACCAACAGGATCGCAAAGTGGGATTGTCCTGCATAAAAAGGCCATAAAAAGGATTTCATAATTATAAAATATAATTCAGCGGTTCCACCAAATCTGTCAGGAATTAAAATGTATAAAAGCACAATAAATGTAACTAACATATTTTACACTGATTAATACATTTAAAATATTACTTTAAACCATCTTGAACACTGGAACAATTGCATTTGTTGCCTGTCCCTGAGTCCTAAAATTAGACTTTACCTTGAATATAATAACATATAAAAATGGAGAAGATAACTGCCTTTATTAATTATACATTGGAGAAATTTACTTCATACTGGGAAAACTGGGTCAACTATGTCACGCCCCATAAGCCTGACTTGAATTTTTCGAATTAGTGATTGTACTGCTTAAATAAAAAAAAAAAAGGATTACTCCCTATATGTGTAAATGTATATATATGTGTATGTATATATATATACCGTATACATGTATGTGTGTGTATATATATATGTTTCTGTTTGTATTTTTTATTTTATTTCTGATTATTATTATTATTAATGTATTACAGGATATTACATTAATAATACATTTAATAATAATAATAATCAGAAATAAAATAAAAAAATATAAACAGATACAAATATATATACACATATTATTAATGTATTATCCTGTAATACATTAATAATAATAATAATCAGAAATAAAATAAAAAAATATAAACAGATACATATATATATATATATATACACACACACACATTCATATATATATATATATATATATATATATATATATATATATATATATATATATATATATATATATATATATATATATATATATACATATATATATATATATATATATATATATATATATATATATATATATATATATATATATATACATTTACAGGACCAAAAAAAAGAAAGAAAAAAATACAATTATTAATGTATTATTATTTCTTTTTGTTTATTTAATTGATGTATTTGTAGATATGACTATGTTTTTTTGCTGTTTCTTTCTCTTTTTTGGGGGGGGGGGGGGGTTTGGGTGGTATGGTTGGGATATAAACACAACATATTTTGACATTTAGGGAAGACAACAGATATATGATGTATGTGAATATGATGTAATGTATAGGAATGTCTGATGCTGGATGTCAATAAAAATAAAAAAAGAAAAAAAGAAAAAGAAAAGAAACATTTAAGATTGGAAATGGTTCAATGTAAAAATAAATAAATACATTTTTTAAAATTAAAATAAAAATACAATAAAATTAAATTAAAAAAAAGACTTTACCTTGAAATATAATTTAAAATATTTAGAAGTGTTGCATTTTTTATTGATTTATGTGTTACTCCTTATCCCAATTATTTATGAAGTTTATTTTCTTCAGGATCGCAAAGTGGGATTGTCCTGCATAAAAAGGATTTTATAATAATAAAATATAAATCAGCGGTCTCACCAAATCTGTCAGGAATTAAAATGTATAAAAGCACAATAAATGTAACTAACATATTTTACACTGATATAATTGGATTAAATACATTTATAATATTACTTTAAACCATCTTGAACACTGGAACAATTGCATTTGTCGCCTGTCCCTGAGTCTTAAAATTATACTTACCTTAAAATACAATTTTAATTCTTTAGAAGTGTTGTATTTTTTTAGTGAAGGGAAGACATTTAGATGCCTGTTTAGTGTCTTCACCCTTGGAATGTGAAACTAAACCCCCAAATCTTCCTTACCAGTGTTGCAAGGAGGAAGGGGGGGGGGGGCTTTCTTTGTGTGCAAGAAGTTAGCTCTTCCGTTTGAATGTCAGATCAACTCGAGTAGCCGATATGAATGTATTGGTTAAGTTGATCTCCTAAAGCTTTAGTAAAACTTGAAAATGTTCCAATTCTGTCTTGATGGTCCTTCTTACTCAGCATATATGTCATCGAAAGAACTTGGGATTGACCAGTAACTTAGATTCCCTGGGAGGAAGAGCTGGTCGACGCAACACTCCTTATCCCAATTATTTATGAAGTTTATTTTCTTTAAATACAGAATTTTGGGGCGGGGTGTTAAAATTCACATTTTAGTCACGTTCCTGCGTTTTCATTCCATTCTGTTACCCCACCACATAACCACCCTCTGAATATTGTTGAATATTCCACAAGTCACATGGTCCACAGGAAGTTGGCCGTATGCAAATTCACTCATTTATTTTAAAAGCTCAGCACAGCCCTGTTACCGAAATATTGTTATCATGTTATTTTTTTTTTTTTTCAAATATACATATTTATGCTGAATCACTGTAATGTAGCAATATTTCATGTAATCCCATAGTAAAAACTCACTCCTGTTACGTTCAGTCCAGTTACCCAAAAAAGTCATCTTCCACATAAGAACCTTGTACAAAAATGAAATTGCATTGACTGAGCTGGCCCAGTACACAGTTTAAGTAGTTAAAAATGTGTATTATCAAATGTAAAAAAAAAAAAAAACTTAAAGAGTTACAACAAGCAAATGGCACTGATTGGGTGGAATGGCCCATATATATATATATATATATATATATATATATACAGTACAGAAGTCAGTCAAGTTACCAAATTACCTGTGAGGAGCAGAGCTTGGGTCCAAACAGCGAGATTAAATACTCTACAAGCTTTGTGTGGTCACTGAGGGTCAAAAAATTAAAATGGGAGCAGCAAACGATAACAACTTCTCTGGGATGAGCATCCAACCAGGTGGCCAGTTCGTCCAGGGCCTCCTGCTGACACATAGCACACATTACAGCGGGATTAGGGTTAGGGTACCCTAACCCTAACCCTAACCCTTCACTATCATTCTTATTCTGAGAACCAGCATCCTCTGTAGTGGACATTTTTTTTTAGCTATTTGTCTATACAAAATTTGTAAAAAAAAAAAAATGCCCGTTATGCAAAACACACTTCCACTGCAGTGGAAGCTGGCCTTTGGGTGGTTAAAATGTCGACGCAAGTATCTGCCACTTTGTTTACAAAACCAGTGAAGTTGGCACGTTGTGTAAATGGTAAATAAAAACAAAACACGATGATTTGCAAATACTTTTCAACCTATATTCAATTGAATAAACTGCAACGGCAAGATATTTAACGTTCGAACTGGAAAACTTTGGTATTTTTTGCAAATATTAGCTCATTTGGAATTTGATGCCTCAACATGTTTCAAAAAAGCTGGCACCAGTGGCAAAAAAGACTGAGAAAGTTGAGGAATGCTCGTCAAACACTTACCGTATTTTCCGCACCATAAGCCGCCCCGTGTTATAAGCCGCGCCTTCAATGAACGGCATATTTCAAAACTTTGTCCACCTATAAGCCGCCCCGTGTTATAAGCCGCATCTAACTGCGCTACAGGGAATGTCAAAAAAACAGTCAGATAGGTCAGTTAAACTTTAATAATATATTAAAAACCAGCGTTCTAACAACTCTGTTCACTCCCAAAATGTACGGTAATGTGCAATCACAAACATAGTAAAATTCAAAATAGTGCAGAGCAATAGCAATAACTTAATGTTGCTCGAACGTTAATGTCACAACACACAAAATAAACATAACACTCACTTTCTGAAGTTATTCTTCATTCATAAATCCCTCGAATTCTTCTCCTACGGTGTCCGAATTAAAAAGTTGGGCGAATACGGGATCCAAAATGGCCGGCTCCGTCTCGTCGAAGTCATCAGAGTCAGTGTCACTGTTGTTTTTCCAGCAGTTCCGTGAATCCTGCCTTCCGGAAAGCTCGGACCACAGTTGAGACCGAAATATCCGCCCAGGCATTTACGATCCACTGGCAGATGTTGGCGTATGTCGTCCGGCGCTGTCTCCCTGTCTTAGTGAATGTGTGTTCGCCTTCGGTCATCCATTGTTCCCACGCCGTTCGCAGTCATGCTTTAAATGCCCTGTTGACACCAATATCGAGCGGTTGGAGTTCTTTGGTTAATCCACCCGGAATGACGGCGAGTGTTGTATTTGTGTGCTTCACTTGTTTTTTGACACCATCTGTGATGTGGGCGCGCATGGAGTCGTATATCAACATGGACGGAGCTGCGTGAAAAAAGCCACCCGGCCTCTTCGCGTAAACTTCCCTTAACCACTCGCTCATCTTTTCTTCATCCATCCATCCCTTCGAGTTAGCTTTTATGATGACGCCGGCTGGAAAGTTCTCTTTTGGCAAGGTCTTCCTTTTGAATATCACCATGGGTGGAAGTTTCTGGCCATTAGCATGGCAAGCTAGAACCACAGTGTGTCGCTTAGTAGGAGCCATTTTGTGGTCTTTACAGATGTAAACACACAAAGGAAATGAAACGTAATACCCGCGCGCTTCTTCTTCTATGGGGGCGGGTGCTTACCTTGGCGGTTGCTTACCGTAGAAGAAGAAGCACTTCCTCTTCTACGGGGAAAAAAGATGGCGGCTGTTTACCGTAGTTGCGAGACCTAAACTTTATGAAAATGAATCTTAATATTAATCCATATATAAAGCGCACCGGGTTATAAGCCGCACTGTCAGCTTTTGAGTAAATTTGTGGTTTTTAGGTGCGGCTAATAGTGCGGAAAATACGGTATATGGAAAATCCCACAGGTGAACAGGCTAATTGGGAACAGGTGGGTGCCATGATTGGGTATAAAAGCAGCTTCCATGAAACGCTCAGTCATTCACAAACAAGGATGGGGCGAGGGTCACCACTTTGTAAACAAATGCGTCAGCAAGTTGTCGAACAGTTTAAGAACAACATTTCATTTAGGGATTTCACCATCTACGGTCCGTAATATCATCAAAGGGTTCAGAGAATCTGGAGAAATCACTGCACGTAAGCAGCAAGGCTGAAAACCAACTAGCCATTGAATGGCCATGACCTAAGATCCCTCAGGCGGTACTGCATCAAAAACCGACATCAGCGTGTAAAGGATATCACCACATGGGCTCAGGAACACTTCAGAAACCACTGTCAGTAACTACAGTTTGTCGCTACATCTGTAAGTGCAAGTTAAAACTCTACTATGCAAAGCGAAAGTCGTATATCAACAACACCCAGAAACGCTGCCGGCTTCCCTGGGCCCGAGCTCTTTTAAGATGGACTGATGCAAAGTGGAATAGTGTTCTGTGGTCTGACGAGTCCACATTTTGGAACAAAGAGGAAAAGTACCATGTTGTTTTAGGCACAAAGTTGAAAAGCCAGCATGTGTGATGGTATGGGGGTGTATTAGTGCCCAAGGTATGGGTAACTTACACATCTGTGAAGGCACCATTAATGCTGAAATGTACATACAGGTTTTGGAGCAACATATGTTGCCATCTAAGCAACGTTACCATGGACGCCCCTGCTTATTTCAGCAAGACAATGCCAAGCAACATGATACAACAGGGTAGCTTCATAGTAAAAGAGTGTGGGTACTAGACTGGCCTGAATGTAGCCTGAATGTGGCGCATTACGAAGCCTAAAATACCACAATGGAGACCCTGGACTGTTGAACAACTTAAACTGTACATCAAGCAAGAATGGGAAAGAATTCCACCTGAAAAGCTTCAAAAATGTGTCTCCTCAGTTCCCAAACATTTACTGAGTGTTGTTAAAAGGAAAGGCCATGTAACACAGTGGTAAAAATGCCCCTGTGACAACTTTTTCGCAATGTGTTGCTGCCATTAAATTCTAAGTTATCCTCTTAAGGCCAAAGCTGTTTGTTTACATGCTTTTTTTTAAATGTATCTTTGCTATTTGGGCTTATTGGACCCTAATTAGAATAAAAACTAAAAATCATCTTTTGATATGATGTACTTAATCCATAAGTACACAAACGTGTACTTCATGTGTAGTGACATGCTAATTTTTATTATTACACTTTTTTTATTTCCAAATTCCATTGTATGTTATACTCTTCTGACACCACCAGATGGCAGTATAAGTGTCCACATAAGCGGCCATAAGACCCCAATTCAGTAGTGTACACAATTTTGGAAATAAGAACTAAAAGGTGCTCAGCTCGCTCGCAGTCCTGGCTTGAGGTGAAGGCTAATTCGCTATTAGCGTAACGTTAGCTCATTTTGCGATGTGGGTGTGTGCGCGTGTGTGTGGGTGTGTTACGGACAGCAAAGCCCTGTCTGTCTGTTATTTCACTTTACCTTTTTCTGTGTTGATTGAGCTGTGTTGAAGCAGCAAAAAAGGACATTATGTTAAATGAAGAGTTTCTGTGTCTGATAGTTGCATCATAAAGCCTACATGAACTCCAT
Organism: Nerophis lumbriciformis; assembly: GCF_033978685.3. Taxonomy (NCBI): domain Eukaryota; kingdom Metazoa; phylum Chordata; class Actinopteri; order Syngnathiformes; family Syngnathidae; genus Nerophis; species Nerophis lumbriciformis. The sequence goes on along the minus strand of NC_084570.2, from coordinate 1,938,769 downwards.
GGTGTTCAGGGATGAATAGTCTCTCCTATTGCTATTGTACCATGTTTTCAGCTATAGTTACATTAATCATTAGCAGAGGTGGGTAGTAACGCGCTACATTTACTCCGTTACATCTACTTGAGTAACTTTTGGGATAAATTGTACTTCTAAGAGTAGTTTTAATGCAACATACTTTTACTTTTACTTGAGTATATTTATAGAGAAGAAACGCTACTTTTACTCCGCTACTTTTATCTACATTCAGCTCGCTACTCCCTACTATTTTTTATCGATCTGTTAATGCACGCTTTGTTTGTTTTGGTCTGTCAGACAGACCTTCATAGTGCCTGCGTTTCAACAAATACAGTCACTGGTGACTTTCACTCCGTTCCACCAATCAGATGCAGTCACTGGTGACGTTGGACCAATCAAACAGAGCCAGGCGGTCACATGACCTGACTTAAACAAGTTGAAAAACTTATTGGGGTGTTACCATTTAGTGGTCAATTGTACGGAATATATACTGTACTGTGCAATCTACTAATAAAAGTTTCAATCAATCAATCAAAAGTGTGAAGGAAAAAATACCCTTTTATTTCAACCGTACATCCCGTCAAAAGCCTAAAGACTGACTGCACAGTTCCTGTCTTCACAATAAAAGTGCCGCTCCATCGCGCCTGCGCTTTCAAAACAAGAGTCTCCGAAAGCCAGCGCAAACAAGCTAGCAAGCTACGGAGTTTGCCGCCAATGTATTTCTTGTAAAGTGTATAAAAACGAATATGGAAGCTGGACAAATAAGATGCCAAAAATCAACCACTTTCATGTGGTATTAGACAGAAAGGAGGAACTTTTTTCTCCTCCATTTGAAAACGTGGACACTATCAGCACTACTGTCTGATTCCAATCAATGTAAGTCATCAGAATCAGGTAATACACCAACTTATATTCTTGTCTTCATGAAAGAAAGGAATCTATATGTGTTAAACATGCATGTATATTCATTAAAACACTATTAACATGTAAACAAAAACGGCAAAATAAATAAATATAAATTATATACTGTATATATATATATATATATAAATGTGTGTGTGTATATATATATATATATATATATATATGTATATATATATATATATATATATGATATGTGTGTGTATGTTACTCATCAGTTACTCAGTACTTGAGTAGTTTTTTCACAACATACTTTTTACTTTTACTCAAGTAAATATTTGGGTGACTACTCCTTACTTTTACTTGAGTAATAAATCTCTAAAGTAACAGTACTCTTACTTGAGTACAATTTCTGGCTACTCTACTCACCTCTGATCATTAGTAATGGAGCAGCCGAGTTTTGAATGGCAGGGTCCCTGCTATCACATGTTGATAAAAATATAACATTTACATAATAAATCAACTACAAGCTTCCCAAATGCTGTAATAAATTAAGCATGATGAGTTGACTTGAAACTGTTTAATGTTGCACTTTTTATATGTAGAAGAACATTTTTGTCATATTATTTAATCTGAGCAACAACTTGAGGCAGTTTAATGTTGATTAACGTGGGCAGAATTATTATAGTGTTCCCAATGTTAAAAGGATAAAGCCATTGTTTACAAATTTGGTAAATAAATAACCAAAAAATGTATATTTTGTTGTTTTTTACTGTACCGAAAATGAACCGAACCGTGACCTCTAAACCGAGGTACGTACCCAACCTAAATTTTTGTGTACCGTTACACCCCTACAACGTGCCAACTTCACTGGTTTTGTAATGGTAAAGCATAATGTTTGACGTTGTGGTGTCACCTGAGGTTTCTTCTTTAAATTTATTTATTAGCTTAGCATATCTTAAATGCATATATTAAATACAATCAAAGTGTGGACTGTATGATAGTAGCCCCCACATCCTTTAATGGTTCTAAATGCGCCCCTGCTTTAGATCAGAAGTGAAATGAGGTACACACACATGTGATACACATGGCACAATGCCCTGGTCAAACATGTGGCGTGTGTGTGTGTGTGTACCTTGACAGTAATCCGTGTGTAGATGCCATGGGCAAAGAATAAGTTGCAGCAGTCTTTTGGCTTCCTGGCGATCCGCAGGTCCAAGAAGCGAATGCCGAGGTCACACTGGCGACTGAGCACAGCTTGCTGAGTGCACAGAGGAGGAGGAGGAAGTCGGCCATCAACGTACAACTGCACTTTTCTCATTTAAGTGTGATTTTGAAAAATCGACATTTGACTTTTTCAGAAGCCCAGGAACTACTGAAGGGTTTCATCGGACCACAGAACTTTCCTCCAGAAGGTCTTATCTTTGTCCATGTGATGTCAGATGAAACAAATATTATGCTGTTTGGCCACAATACCCAGCAACATGTTTGGAGGAGAAAAGGTCAGGCCTTTAATCCCAGGAACACCATGCATACCGTAACTCTAAAACCACTTGTTTCGGTTTTTTTCTTTAGCAAGCATTCCAATGATACCAAGTTACCAACCTTTTTAAAATGGGGTAAATGTTAAGAAGGTTATGAAATTTTTTAGCAAAAAGCTAAAATCTTGAGCCTATTAACTTAGTATTGGAAAAGTTTACCATAAATTAGTTCATCTTCACCGGTTTTAAACGCCCATAACGTTCTTGATAATCATCACACTAAAATGATGCTTACAATGGAATCTCCTTTACAAGACCTTTCTGGTTTCATGTAAAAAAATATATATATATTTTACACACATACCTTACCTACTGCATACATACAGTTGCACACTATATTATTAAGTTAAGTTAAAGTTAAAGTACCACTGATAGTCACACAGACCTGAGTCCGCTTTCCCACAATATAAAGAACGTCTACAGTAAAGCAGTCCGTCTGCCGTAAACAGCAATGTTGTGACACTCTTAAACAGGACAATACTGCCATCTAGTGCATTTGATGAAAGCACTTTTGTGCGTGCCACACAGCAATGCATCATCAGAGAGGATGTTCAGCATGGTTAGAAAGATAGTGACAGAGAATAGAACAAGGATGGACAATTCAACCCTTAACTCAACAATGAGTAGATGAGTGTTATGTCTGTGTATATGTGTAAATAAATGAACACTGAAATGCAAGTATTTCTTGTATATATATATATATATATATATATATATATATATATATATATCCATCCATCCATCCATCCATTTTCTACCGCTTATTCCCTTCGGGGTCGCGGGGATGTATATATATATATATATATATATATATATATATATACATACATACATACATACATACATACATACATACAGGTAAAAGCCAGTAAATTAGAATATTTTGAAAAACTTGATTTATTTCAGTAATTGCATTCAAAAGGTGTAACTTGTACATTATATTTATTCATTGCACACAGACTGATGCATTCAAATGTTTATTTCATTTAATTTTGATGATTTGAAGTGGCAACAAATGAAAATCCAAAATTCCGTGTGTCACAAAATTAGAATATTACTTAAGGCTAATACAAAAAAGGGATTTTTAGAAATGTTGGCCAACTGAAAAGTATGAAAATGAAAAATATGAGCATGTACAATACTCAATACTTGGTTGGAGCTCCTTTTGCCTCAATTACTGCGTTAATGCGGCGTGGCATGGAGTCGATGAGTTTCTGGCACTGCTCAGGTGTTATGAGAGCCCAGGTTGCTCTGATAGTGGCCTTCAACTCTTCTGCGTTTTTGGGTCTGGCATTCTGCATCTTCCTTTTCACAATACCCCACAGATTTTCTATGGGGCTAAGGTCAGGGGAGTTGGCGGGCCAATTTAGAACAGAAATACCATGGTCCGTAAACCAGGCACGGGTAGATTTTGCGCTGTGTGCAGGCGCCAAGTCCTGTTGGAACTTGAAATCTCCATCTCCATAGAGCAGGTCAGCAGCAGGAAGCATGAAGTGCTCTAAAACTTGCTGGTGGACGGCTGCGTTGACCCTGGATCTCAGGAAACAGAGTGGACCGACACCAGCAGATGACATGGCACCCCAAACCATCACTGATGGTGGAAACTTTACACTAGACTTCAGGCAACGTGGATCCTGTGCCTCTCCTGTCTTCCTCCAGACTCTGGGACCTCGATTTCCAAAGGAAATGCAAAATTTGCATGGTTGGGTGATCGATACAGCGTCCGCATTACTGAAGACGCCGCACCGATCCGCCTGTCGATCTCACGATCCACTCTTCCCTCACTCGTGAACAAGACTCCGTGGTACTTGAACTCCTCCACTTGGGGCAAGATCTCCTCCCCAACCCGGAGATGGCACTCCACCCTTTTCCGGGCGAGAACCATGGACTCGGACTTGGAGGTGCTGATTCTCATCCCAGTCGCTTCACACTCGGCTGCGAACCGATCCAGCGAGAGCTGAAGATCCTGGCCAGATGAAGCCATCAGGACCACATCATCTGCAAAAAGCAGAGACCTAATCCTGCAGCCACCAAACCAGATCCCCTCAACGCCTTGACTGCGCCTAGGAATTCTGTCCATAAAAGTTATGAACAGAATCGGTGACAAAGGGCAGCCTTGGCGGAGTCCAACCCTCACTGGAAACGTGTCCGACTTACTGCCGGCAATGCGGACCCAGCTCTGGCACTGAGCATACAGGTAGCGGACTGCCACAATCAGACAGTCCGATACCCCATACTCCCTGAGCACTCCCCACAGGACTTCCCGAGGGACACGGTCGAATGCCTTCTCCAAGTCCACAAAACACATGTAGACTGGTTGGGCAAACTCCCATGCACCCTCAAGGACCCTGCCGAGAGTATAGAGCTGGTCCACAGTTCCACGACCAGGACGAAAACCACACTGTTCCTCCTGAATCCGAGGTTCGACTATCCGGCGTAGCCTCCTCTCCAGTACACCCGAATAGACCTTGCCGGGAAGGCTGAGGAGTGTGATCCCATGATAGTTAGAACACACCCTCCGGTTCCCCTTCTTAAAGAGAGGAACCACCACCCCGGTCTGCCAATCCAGAGGTACCGCCCCCGATGTCCACGCGATGCTGCAGAGTCTTGTCAACCAAGACAGCCCCACAGCATCCAGAGCCTTAAGGAACTCCGGGCGGATCTCATCCACCCCCGGGGCCTTGCCACCGAGGAGCTTTTTAACTACCTCAGCAACCTCAGCCCCAGAAATAGGAGAGCCCACCACAGACTCCCCAGGCACTGCTTCCTCATAGGAAGACGTGTTAGGTTAAAAATGACGTAGGTTAAAAATGTGAAAATGGTGATAGTTTGAAAAATGGCCAATTCATTTTGAATGGGAAAAATGTCCCGGAAAACCAGGAATTCTGGGAAATCAATGAATTTTTGGAATTTGTCAAGGGAAAGCCCGCGATTCCCGAATAGGCTGAACAGTTTGAAGTTGGAACGGGTGGAATTGGGTGAAAAATGTGGAAATGTAGAGTGCGCCAAAATCTGAAGAAGAAAAATAAGTTGAAGTTGAATAATAAATAGATTAATTTTGGTGTAGAAAACCACATGTGTGAATGCTTTGGAGAATCCACACAAATATGTAGAGAAAAGAGCAAGTGATTTACTTTCAGCGTTTGAAGCTACATCTCGGTGCCCGCACCAAGATGGCCGCTGGCAGCGCGATGACGTAATGAGTCTCCCTACCTGCGTGGTGGCCCAGCGGAACACACAGCGCCGAGTCCAACACGGAGCGAGTTTGTCCAGCCCTCTAAGGACCCACGACTCGGATTGTAAGACAGGAGAGCACACGTCCAGACAGAAAGACATGCTGTCGTGACTCCCTGAAAGAGTCGTATGAACACAAATTGGCAAAATTTGGCAGGAAAACACAACTTCCGGTCGACATGCTAATGTTACAGTACCGGGAAGAGCCAAGTTCCACAGCGACACGTCGAGGTACTCCTCAGGCAAACGGGACATCCAGTCAGAGTTTCCCTCGTCTAGTCTGTCCTCCATTGTAGATTTGACATTATAGTCAGTCCGACATCGCAGATATTTACAAAATGTGAAGTAAAAACTATGCGAACATTCTTCTTCTACCGCACTTTGCACAGTATGGACGATCCTACGCGTAATAACGCCCCCTGCTGGATGGAAACGATATCGTCTGAATGCTATATACTGTATTTTATTACCTGTGCAGTACTTTGTACTGTAAAAGTCACACACACAATATCATTTTTTTATTCACCTCGTAAAAAAAAAGTCAGTGTTAAAATTGAACAGAATCATTTTAATATATGTCAGCCCATTATATACTTGGACCCCGACTTAAACAAGTTGAAAAACTAATTGGCGTGTTACTATTTAGTGGTCAATTGTACGGAATATGTACTGTACTGTGCAATCTACTAATAAAAGTCTCAATCAATCAAGCCCCACCAGTATAGCTTGGTTGGTAGAGTGGCCGTGCCAGCAACTTGAGGGTTCCAGGTTCGATCCCCGCTTCCACCATCCTAGTCACTGCCGTTGTGTCCTTGGGCAAGACACTTTACCCACCTGCTCCCAGTGCCACCCACACTGGTTTAAATGTAACTTAGATATTGAGTTTCACTATTAAAAGTGCTTTGAGTCACTAGAGAAAAGCGCTATATAAATACAATTAACTTCGCTTCACTAATAATGGCAGCAAAATATTTCAAAAAAGTTGGCATAAGGGCATTTTTACCACTGTGTTACATGGCCTTTCCTTTTAACAACACTCAGTAAACGTTTGGGAACTGAGGAGACACATTTTTTAAGCTTCTCAGGTGGAATTCTTTCCCATTCTTGCTTGATGTACAGCTTAAGTTGTTCAACAGTCCGGGGGTCTCTGTTGTGGTATTTTAGGCTTCATAATGCGCCACACATTTTCAATGGGAGACAGGTCTGGACTACAGGCAGGCCAGTCTAGTACCTGCACTCTTTTACTATGAAGCCACGTTGATGTAACACGTGGCTCGGCATTGTCTTGCTGAAATAAGCAGGGGCGTCCATGGTAACGTTGCTTGGATGGCAACATATGTTGCTCCAAAACTTGTATGTACCTTTCAGCATTAATGGCGCCTTCACAGATGTGTAAGTTACCCATGTCTTGGGCACTAATACACCCCCATACCATCACAGATGCTGGCTTTTCATCTTTGCGCCTAGAACAATCCGGATGGTTCTTTTCCTTTTTGGTCCGGAGTTCACGACGTCCAGTTTCCCCCAAAAAAATTTGAAACGTGGACTCGTCAGAACACAGAACACTTTTACAGTTCATCTTAAATCAACTCGGGGCTCAACGAAGCCGGCGGCGTTTCTGCACTGCAAAAAGTCAGTGTTCCAAAACAAGAAAAAAAAAATACAAAAATGAGGGGTATTTTATTTGAACTAAGCAAAATTATCTGCCAATAGAACAAGAAATTTTGGCTTGTCAAGACTTTCCAAAACAAGTAAAATTAGCTAATGAACCCAAAAATATCTTAAAATAAGTATATTCTCACTAATAAGTGCATTTTTCTCGGTATAAAAAAAAGAGACCTTTTTGCTGAATATGTTGAAAAATATTCTTAAATTAAGTAAGTGCTAGTGCCATTATCTTGACATAATGATATGCATACATCATGATTTTTTTTTCATGCTTGAAATAAGAAATGATTACTTTAAAAAAGTACTTTTATACTTGTGAGTGTTGATGACACAGCTTTGCAACAGTTGATATTCTAGTTTCAAGCATGTTTTACTCAATATAGGTCATCAAATCTCAGCAACAAGCTGTAATATCTTACTGAGATCATTTAGGACCAAAACCCTTAAAACAAGTAAAACACTCTAACATAAAATCTGCTTAGTGAGAAGAATTATCTTATCAGACAGAAAATAAGCAGTAATCACCCTTATTTGATATTTAATCTTACTTAGATTTCAGTTTGTGCAGTGGGTGTTGTTGATATATGGCATTCACTTTGCATAGTAGACTGCAAAAAGTCAGTGTTCAAAAACAAGGGAAAAAAATACAAAAATTAGGGGTATTTTATTTGAACTAAGCAAAATTATCTGCCAATAGAACAAGAAAATTTGGCTTGTCAAGAATTTTCAAAACAAGTAAAATTAGCTAACCTCAATGAACCCAAAAATACCTTAAAATAAGTATATTCTCACTAACAAGTGCATTTTTCTCGGTAGAAAAAAAGAGACATTTTTGCTCAATATGTTGAAAAATATTCTTAAATTAAGTAAATGCTCGTGCCATTTTCTTGACATAATGATATGCGCTCGGCATCATGATTTTTTTTTTCATGCTTGAAGTAAGAAATGATTACTTTAAAAAAGTAGTTTTATACTTGTGAGTGTTGATGACACAGCTTTGCAACAGTTGATATTCTAGTTTCAAGCATGTTTTACTCAATATAGGTCATCAAATCTCAGCAACAAGCTGTAATATCTTACTGAGATCATTTAGGACCAAAACACTTAAAACAAGTAAAACACTAACATCAAATCTGCTTAGTGAGAAGAATTATCTTATCAGACAGAAAATAAGCAAATATCACCCTTGCATAGTACACTGCAGAAAGTCAGTGTTCAAAAACAAGAAAAAAAAATACAAAAATGAGGGGTATTTTATTTGAACTAAGCAAAATTATCTGCCAATAGAACAAGAAAATTTGGCTTGTCAAGACTTTCCAAAACAAGTAAAATTAGCTAACCTCAATGAACCCAAAAATACCTTAAAATAAGTATATTCTCACTAAGTGCATTTTTCTCGGTATAAAAAAAAAAAAAAGAGACCTTTTTGCTCAGTATGTTGAAAAATATTCTTAAATTAAGTAAATGCTAGTGCCATTATCTTGACATAATGATATGCATACATACTTTTTTTTTTTCATGCTTAAAATAAGAAATGATTACTTTAAAAAAGTAGTTTTATACTTGTGAGTGTTGATGACACAGCTTTGCAACAGTTGATATTCTAGTTTCAAGCATGTTTTACTCAATATAGGTCATCAAATCTCAGCAACAAGCTGTAATATCTTACTGAGATCATTTAGGACCAAAACCCTTAAAACAAGTAAAACACTCTAACATAAAATCTGCTTAGTGAGAAGAATTATCTTATCAGACAGAAAATGAGCAGAAATCACCCTTATTTGAGATATTTAATCTTACTTAGATTTCAGTTTGTGCAGCGTGGGTGTTGTTGATAAATGGCTTTCACTTTGCATAGTACACTGCAGAAAGTCAGTGTTCAAAAACAAGGAAAAAAAATTACAAAAATGAGGGGTATTTTATTTGAACTAAGCAAAATTATCTGCTAATAGAACAAGAAAATTTGGCTTGTCAAGAATTTTCGAAACAAGTAAAATTAGCTAACCTCAATGAACCCAAAAATACCTTAAAATAAGTATAATCTCACTAACAAGTGCATTTTTCTCGGTAGAAAAAAAGAGACATTTTTGCTCAATATGTTGAAAAATATTCTTAAATTAAGTAAATGCTCGTGCCATTATCTTGACATAATGATATGCGCTCGGCATCATGATTTTTTTTTTCATGCTTGAAGTAAGAAATGATTACTTTAAAAAAGTAGTTTTATACTTGTGAGTGTTGATGACACAGCTTTGCAACAGTTGATATTCTAGTTTCAAGCATGTTTTACTCAATATAGGTCATCAAATCTCAGCAACAAGCTGTAATATCTGACTGAGATCATTTAGGACCAAAACCCTAAAAACAAGTAAAACACTAACATAAAATCTGCTTAGTGAGAAGAATTATCTTATCAGACAGAAAATAAACAAATATCACCCTTATTTGAGATATTTAATCTTACTTAGATTTCAGTTTTTGCGGTGTGGGTGTTGTTGATAAATGGCTTTCGCTTTGCATAGTAGAGTTTTAACTTGCACGTACACAATTTCATTTTTATTATTCATCTCGTTAAAAAAAAAAAAAAAATCAGTGTTAAAATTGAACAGAATCATTTTTAATAAATGCATCATTTTCAAGCAGTAAGTCAATCATAGAAACAAGTGTGCATTAACAGTAAACAAATTGGGTGACTGTGACGTTTCAAGTGTAAACTTTAGCAAACAGACAGACAAGGTGTTGGTTGTGTTTAACGTGCAACATGAAGTGTTTAACAGTGAAACAAGTCAAATAAGTTAGAATTCACATTTAAACCTGACTCATACAGCATGTTAAAGTGCCCACACAGACTTTTGATTTTAGCAGCATTATTGGCACATGTTCCTAAAAAGGGGAAAACTTAATCATTGCTCTTTATTATAAATCTATAAATAGTTATTTAAAATTGTGTTTCCTTGCACAAAAAGCAGCAGGGACGAGAGACACCCCTTTGGCACAGACCTGAATCAGTCGTCATTAAATATTTGGTCGGCGCTTTCAATTTCCGTCAGTAGCGGCTGTCCCTCCATGCGCGGTCACGGACGTTGCTGAAGGCCGACAAGCTCTTTGGAGGGGTTAGTAAACTGGAAACAGGACATTATGGTCACGGGAGGATTGCAAACGCCACATTCAAAATATTACTAGGGGTGTAACGGTACGTGGATTTGTATTGAACCGTTTCAGTACGGGGGTTCGGAAGGGGTACCGAACGAGTTTCCACACGAACATACAGGTAAAAGCCAGTAAATTAGAATATTTTGAAAAACTTGATTTATTTCAGTAATTGCATTCAAAAGGTGTAACTTGTACATTATATTTATTCATTGCACACAGACTGATGCATTCAAATGTTTATTTCATTTAATTTTGATGATTTGAAGTGGCAACAAATGAAAATCCAAAATTCCGTGTGTCACAAAATTAGAATATTACTTAAGGCTAATACAAAAAAGGGATTTTTAGAAATGTTGGCCAACTGAAAAGTATGAAAATGAAAAATATGAGCATGTACAATACTCAATACTTGGTTGGAGCTCCTTTTGCCTCAATTACTGCGTTGATGCGGCGTGGCATGGAGTCGATGAGTTTCTGGCACTGCTCAGGTGTTATGAGAGCCCAGGTTGCTCTGATAGTGGCCTTCAACTCTTCTGCGTTTTTGGGTCTGGCATTCTGCATCTTCCTTTTCACAATACCCCACAGATTTTCTATGGGGCTAAGGTCAGGGGAGTTGGCGGGCCAATTTAGAACAGAAATACCATGGTCCGTAAACCAGGCACGGGTAGATTTTGCGCTGTGTGCGGGCGCCAAGTCCTGTTGGAACTTGAAATCTCCATCTCCATAGAGCAGGTCAGCAGCAGGAAGCATGAAGTGCTCTAAAACTTGCTGGTAGACGGCTGCGTTGACCCTGGATCTCAGGAAACAGAGTGGACCGACACCAGCAGATGACATGGCACCCCAAACCATCACCCAACCATGCAAATTTTGCATTTCCTTTGGAAATCGAGGTCCCAGAGTCTGGAGGAAGACAGGAGAGGCACAGGATCCACGTTGCCTGAAGTCTAGTGTAAAGTTTCCACCATCAGTGATGGTTTGGGGTGCCATGTCATCTGCTGGTGTCGGTCCACTCTGTTTCCTGAGATCCAGGGTCAACGCAGCCGTCTACCAGCAAGTTTTAGAGCACTTCATGCTTCCTGCTGCTGACCTGCTCTATGGAGATGGAGATTTCAAGTTCCAACAGGACTTGGCGCCTGCACACAGCGCAAAATCTACCCGTGCCTGGTTTACGGACCATGGTATTTCTGTTCTAAATTGGCCCGCCAACTCCCCTGACCTTAGCCCCATAGAAAATCTGTGGGGTATTGTGAAAAGGAAGATGCAGAATGCCAGACCCAAAAACGCAGAAGAGTTGAAGGCCACTATCAGAGCAACCTGGGCTCTCATAACACCTGAGCAGTGCCAGAAACTCATCGACTCCATGCCACGCCGCATTAACGCAGTAATTGAGGCAAAAGGAGCTCCAACCAAGTATTGAGTATTGCACATGCTCATATTTTTCATTTTCATACTTTTCAGTTGGCCAACATTTCTAAAAATCCCTTTTTTGTATTAGCCTTAAGTAATATTCTAATTTTGTGACACACGGAATTTTGGATTTTCATTTGTTGCCACTTCAAATCATCAAAATTAAATGAAATAAACATTTGAATGCATCAGTCTGTGTGCAATGAATAAATATAATGTACAAGTTACACCTTTTGAATGCAATTACTGAAATAAATCAAGTTTTTCAAAATATTCTAATTTACTGGCTTTTACCTGTAGGTCATCAAATCTCAGCAACAAGCTGTAATATCTTACTGAGATCATTTAGGACCAAAACCCTTAAAACAAGTAAAACACTCTAACATAAAATCTGCTTAGTGAGAAGAATTATCTTATCAGACAGAAAATAAACAAATATCATCCTTATTTGAAATATTTAATCTTACTTAGATTTCAGTTTTTGCGGTGTGGGTGTTGTTGATAAATGGCTTTCGCTTTGCATAGTAGAGTTTTAACTTGCACGTACACAATTTCATTTTTATTATTCATCTCGTAAAAAAAAAAAAAAAAAAAAAAAAAAAAAAAAAGTGTTAAAATTGAACAGAATCATTTTTAATAAATGCATCATTTTCAAGCAGTAAGTCAATCATAGAAACAAGTGTGCATTAACGGTAAACAAATTGGGTGACTGTGACGTTTCAAGTGTAAACTTTAGCAAACAGACAGACAAGGTGTTGGTTGTGTTTAACGTGCAACATGAAGTGTTTAACAGTGAAACAAGTCAAATAAGTTAGAATTCACATTTAAACCTGACTCATACAGCATGTTCAAGTGCCCACACAGACTTTTGATTTTAGCAGCATTATTGGCACATGTTCCTAAAAAGGGGACCATTTAATCATTGCTCTTTATTATAAATCTATAAATAGTTATTTAAAATTGTGTTTCCTTGCACAAAAAGCAGCAGGGACGAGAGACACCCCTTTGGCACAGACCTGAATCAGTCGTCATTAAATATTTGGTCGGCGCTTTCAATTTCCGTCAGTAGCGGCTGTCCCTCCATGCACGGTCACGGACGTTGCTGAAGGCCGACAAGCTCTTTGGAGGGGTTAGTAAACTGGAAACAGGACATTATGGTCACGGGAGGATTGCAAACGCCACATTAAAAATATTAATAGGGGTGTAACGGTACGTGGATTTGTATTGAACCGTTTCAGTACGGGGGTTCGGAAGGGGTACCGAACGAGTTTCCACACGAACATACAGGTAAAAGCCAGTAAATTAGAATATTTTGAAAAACTTGATTTATTTCAGTAATTGCATTCAAAAGGTGTAACTTGTACATTATATTTATTCATTGCACACAGACTGATGCATTCAAATGTTTATTTCATTTAATTTTGATGATTTGAAGTGGCAACAAATGAAAATCCAAAATTCCGTGTGTCACAAAATTAGAATATTACTTAAGGCTAATACAAAAAAGGGATTTTTAGAAATGTTGGCCAACTGAAAAGTATGAAAATGAAAAATATGAGCATGTACAATACTCAATACTTGGTTGGAGCTCCTTTTGCCTCAATTACTGCGTTAATGCGGCGTGGCATGGAGTCGATGAGTTTCTGGCACTGCTCAGGTGTTATGAGAGCCCAGGTTGCTCTGATAGTGGCCTTCAACTCTTCTGCCTTTTTGGGTCTGGCATTCTGCATCTTCCTTTTCACAATACCCCACAGATTTACTATGGGGCTAAGGTCAGGGGAGTTGGCGGGCCAATTTAGAACAGAAATACCATGGTCCGTAAACTAGGCACGGGTAGATTTTGCGGTGTGTGCAGGCGCCAAGTCCTGTTGGAACTTGAAATCTCCATCTCCATAGAGCAGGTCAGCAGCAAGAAGCATGAAGTGCTCTAAAACTTGCTGGTAGACGGCTGCGTTGACCCTGGATCTCAGGAAACAGAGTGGACCGACACCAGCAGATGACATGGCACCCCAAACCATCACCCAACCATGCAAATTTTGCATTTCCTTTGGAAATCGAGGTCCCAGAGTCTGGAGGAAGACAGGAGAGGCACAGGATCCACGTTGCCTGAAGTCTAGTGTAAAGTTTCCACCATCAGTGATGGTTTGGGGTGCCATGTCATCTGCTGGTGTCGGTCCACTCTGTTTCCTGAGATCCAGGGTCAACGCAGCCGTCTACCAGCAAGTTTTAGAGCACTTCATGCTTCCTGTTGCTGACCTGCTCTATGGAGATGGAGATTTCAAGTTCCAACAGGACTTGGCGCCTGCACACAGCGCAAAATCTACCCGTGCCTGGTTTACGGACCATGGTATTTCTGTTCTAAATTGGCCCGCCAACTCCCCTGACCTTAGCCCCATAGAAAATCTGTGGGGTATTGTGAAAAGGAAGATGCAGAATGCCAGACCCAAAAACGCAGAAGAGTTGAAGGCCACTATCAGAGCAACCTGGGCTCTCATAACACCTGAGCAGTGCCAGAAACTCATCGACTCCATGCCACGCCGCATTAACGCAGTAATTGAGGCAAAAGGAGCTCCAACCAAGTATTGAGTATTGTACATGCTCATATTTTTCATTTTCATACTTTTCAGTTGGCCAACATTTCTAAAAATCCCTTTTTTGTATTAGCCTTAAGTAATATTCTAATTTTGTGACACACGGAATTTTGGATTTTCATTTGTTGCCACTTCAAATCATCAAAATTAAATGAAATAAACATTTGAATGCATCAGTCTGTGTGCAATGAATAAATATAATGTACAAGTTACACCTTTTGAATGCAATTACTGAAATAAATCAAGTTTTTCAAAATATTCTAATTTACTGGCTTTTACCTGTATAAAGTAGCCACCTCTGCTTCCTTCTGCCTCTGTTTCTATCAGTACTCTACACAGCACCCAGCATTGTCCCACCCACACAACTATCTGATTGGTTACAAACAGAGCGGTAACAGCCAATCAGCAGTGCGTATTCAGAGCTTAGCGTTTAGCAGGTAATCATCAGGCCACGGAATTTCCCCAAACTATAAAAAACACCTCCCCGTCAACTCCTAGTAACATCACTGTAGCGGTAAAGTCCTAAACTATTACTGGTTGCCGAATATAACTGAAGCTAGTTCAGACGTGTGCAGCTGGCTAATAATTGACGTCCAGAATTGTGTCCATGTTAAACACAAATATTTATTAACCTACAGTCACGTAAATCAAACTCACTTGGTAACAAAAACGGAAAATAAACGGGAGCAAACAAATCATAGCCTGGCACAGTCAAAAACTGTTGCACCTCTACTCAGCAACACCTGAGCAAGATCCCAGACCCTCCCTAAGTAGACTGGCACTCGGCCTTGAGCCAACCCCTTTAGTGACGTCATGAATTTGACGGACAGAAAGAGTAAATGGCTCTAACAATCACTATGATCCCGTTGACCTTCTAGAAATATAATAGGCAGCTGAGCTCGCTCGCAGTCCTGGCTGGAGGTGAAGGCTAATTCGCTTTTAGCGTAACGTTAGCTAATTTTACGGTGTGTGTGTGTGTTATGGACAGCAAAGCCCTGCCTGTCTGTTATTTCACTTTACCTTTTTCTGTGTTGATTGAGCTGTGTTGAAGCAGCAAAAAAGGACATTATGTTAAATGAAGAGTTTCTGTCTCTGATAGTTGATATAATAATGTAAGTGCATCATTAAGCCTACATGAACTCCATGGTGTTCAGGGATGAATAGTCTCTCCTATTGCTATTGTACCATTTTTTCCCGCTATAGTTACATTAATCATTAGTACATACCTGCCAACTTTTGAAATCAGAAAAACCTAGTAGCCAGGGTCCAGGGGCCGCAGGCCCCGGTAGGTCCAGGACAAAGTCCTGGTGGGGGGTTTAGGGGAGCAAAGCCCCCCGACGCAAAATGATTATTAGCATTCAGACAGGTTAAAATGTTGCTAAAACCATCACTTTTCTATCAGTCACAGTGACTTTTCAAAACAAAAATATTACAGCAAAAATCATATGGGTTGATTGACATGTTTATTCTGTAAGCTAACTTCAATAGTTTGAAATTATTTTGACAGTTAATGCCAGTTATCCTGTCAACCTTGTGATCAGCCAGTGCGATTGGAAGTCCATGCTCAATTATTGCCTCCGTAAATAAAACTTCGGCATTTATCACATCCAAAGAATCTGTTTGGGCGACGAAAAACGTTGAAAGTTTTCCACTTGTATCGCTAGCAACGGCATTAGACTTGTGTTTTTTTGTCCCAACGTGGTCTTTTACATCGCTAATTCCTCCGTGTCCGATCGAAAAATCTTGTCTGCACAAGGTGCAATTCGCGTAGTTTTCACCCTTTTTGGAACAGATAATTATTCCCGGATAGGCTTTTGAATATTCTTCACGGAATGACTGCAGTTTTCTTTTCGGTTTAAGACTCGTTTGCGATTTTTCTCCGGCTGATTCCATGATCGTTCGCTCGTTTGGAAACAATGGCAACTGGTGTCTCGTGCTTGGCAGCGGTGCTATAAATAGCCTCGCGCATGGCATTCGGAATGGCTCGATAGGAAGTTACGGGAAGCAGTGTCGATTGTCATTGTTGTTACGCGATTTCGTGAATAAAACTTAAAAAAAAAAAAAAAAAAAATTTAATTAATGAAAAAACTTATTTTTTATCACTGCAACCGTAACCCGGAATAGGTTGATGAAAACCGTACTAATTACGGGAAAACCGGAGTAGTTGGCAGGTATGTTAGTAATGGAGCAGCCTAGTTTTGAATGGCAGGGTCCCTGCTATCACATGTTGATAAAAATACAACATTTACATAATAAAAATCAACTACAGCCTTCCCAAATGCTGTAATAAATCAAGCAAGACGAGTTGACTTGAAACTGTTTAATGTTGCACTTTTTATATGTAGAAGACATTTTTGTCATTTTATTTAATCTGAGCAACAACTTGAGGCAGTTTAATGTTGATTAACGTGGGCAGAATTATTGTAGTGTTCCCAATGTTAAAAAGATAAAGCCATTGTTTACAAATTTGGTAAATAAATAACCAAAAAATGTTGTTTTCTTACTGTACCGAAAATGAACCGAACCGTGACCTCTAAACCGAGGTACGTACCGAACCGAAATTTTTGTGTACCGTTACACCCCTAAATATTACAGATAATATTTCCGTACCTGCATGCTGATTGGATCACTTTGCCAGTGGGGGTGTGGCTTCCGGTTTTATCGCAGTAAGCAGGCGGGGACAGGATGCTGCCGAGTGATGCCGACACACAGAAGGACGATGTTTTACGTAGCGTGGGGATGCCGCTGTTGCCGCCCGACGACAGCGAGGTCGGCACGGAGGCCGAGCCCTTGATGGTGGGGCTGACGTAGGCGGTGGCCTTTGGTTGTTGCTGTGACGACGGAGACGCACTCTGGGCCCTGGTGTGCAGCGGGCTGGGGGATGCCACTGGAGGTCGAAGCACAAAAAAATGCGACCGCTTTCCATCTTAATCTCCAAAAATGATGATTGGATGACTCACTGTTAGACTGTAGGCCAGTCAAGCACTCGGGAGAATCAAAGCTCTGGCTGTTACGAAGCGAGGAGGCGCTGGGAACTCGGGGATTACTTGGAGCGCCGGCGAGGTTAGGTAAGCTCCCCCGCATCTTATCTGATAAGGAAAAAAAAATCTGTTAAAACGATGTTATTCAGACAGTGCAGACCTCCACCAAGGCTGTAATATTCAGCTCCAAAAAGAAGTGCATGTGTTTAGACCACCACGGTGCATCTTGCCAGGCATCGTGTAATAGGTTATAGCAGAGGTGGGACCAAGTCATTGCTTTGCAAGTCACAAGTAAGTCTCAAGTCTTTACCCTCAAGTCTCGAGTCAAGTCCCGAGTCAAGACAGGGCAAGTCCGAGTCAAGTCCAAAGTCAAGACTGGAAAGTCTCAAGTCAAGTCCCAAGTCCTGCATTTTGAGTTTCGAGTCCTTTCAAGTCCTTTTAACCACAGACTAATATATTTACACAGATTGTGTATGCTTTTAAAACGCTGTATTTATTTATTAAAACAAGTGCATTTTAAATTGCAGGAAAAAAGATAGTGCTGACATTGCACTTCAAAATAGCACTATTAACCAGTCATTTTAAACATGTAACTCATTCCTTTACAGAATAAACACATTTGAAAAAAAAACCAAGTGCAACTGTACTTATTTGCACAAAAGTGTTAACATTGTATTTCAATGGCATATTGCATTGTAACTAGTTCCACAGCAGTTTCTATCCTGTTCTTACCTTATCTCATTGATCTCATCTCATACTGTATGTGTGTTTACACATGAAAAACATAACAAATATATGAACATAATGAACAGAGTTGTACTTTTTAGATGTCAGGACCCTATGCAATATGTACACATATTCTTAATATAGTATACATTTTAACTGACCTTTATTTGACTATGTTTGTCTTTTTGTAGGTGGCTAAAATACGCGGTGCTGCTGACTGCCGTCTAACGTTACGCTACTGTGTGTGATACATTGACTAACGTAACGTTACTGTGTGTGATACATTGACTAACGTAATGTTACTGTGTGTGATACATTGACTAACGTTACGTTACTGTGTGTGATACATTGACTAACGTAACGTTACTGTGTGTGTGATACATTGACTAACGTAACGTTACTGTGTGTGTGATACATTGACTAACGTAACGTTATGTGTAGGTACCTCATGCAACCCTGCTTAAAAAAAATCACTTGACAAAAAGTATGAATAAGGTAGCAAACTGCAGTGGACGCAACAGATTACCGTGTTTGCAATGACGTTATAACCATAGACATCTTATAAGTAGACGCAGCATTGGTTGCTGTGACGTGAGTAATTTGGCCGCCATCTTGAAGTGGTGATGAGGAGCCGGCGAGCAGCCTAAACTGACAGTTGACAGGTAGAAAACAAAGATGGTGTTCAGCGTTTTCCTGCTCAAATGAGCGGACTGTTGAAAATAGGAATTGGGGGATTACTTTTCACAAGTAAGATTTAACATTAACGTACTATTGGTTGTATTTTATGAAAATAATATTACCACAGAGTTGAGAAGGAGCAAAGATCTTCAATATTTGTATGTGGAAATCACAAAGAAATCTTCTGGGGAAGGATGACGCCCCTACAGGGGTTTGCTTTACAAACTTTCAGCCCCACCTAAAACAAAATTCACCAGCCGCCACTGATTATGATGCATTCTCATTTTAGGCAAAGTATAAGACAATACTTTCTTAACAGTATAATTGTAACCAGGAATAAGTCTTCAAGTAACAATATTCAAATACTAACATTGTTGGGTTAAACAGAATTTGGTTTTATTCTGAATCCAGTGAAACAGATTGGTGGTTTTAGCTGATATGAAGACTTTCAGGTGTTTATATATGTTTAAGTATTTGGCAGACGCTTTTATCCAAAGCGCCTTACATGAAAAAATACATATAAAACAATCACTGCAAACATTATCATTTAAGGGAAGAATGTAATAGAAAATATCAATACAAAGTGTCAAGACAGAATAAACTCTCTGCTGCTGCAGCAACAGGTCCTACGATATATAGATGTCTAATGTATTCATACATATATATTATGTAGGCTATACGCATATATATATAACCTAATCATATTGTTTCTTCAACTTAAAAATAGCTTTCCGTTTTTTCCCCCCTTCTCTGGGATTATATTCCCGGTTTTGATCTCGGACGTCTGGTCACTTATAGCGTATAAGAATATTATATTACTGTTAAGCAAACTATGAATAATAAAACACGCCAAAACATGTGTCTGTTATCATAGCTACATGTATGACAAAAAAGGGGGTGAAAATCAGTGGTATTCAGTGAGGTAAGATGAATTAAATGCGCTGGCAGTTCATGGCTCCTGCCAAATGAATTGCACTGAGTGGAGCGGATCACCACTCCAAGATGGCGGCCACGCGTCTCGTCTGCGCCAGTAGGCAGTAGCGCTCTATGCTGCGTCTACTTATAAGATGTCTATGGTTATAACGTTAGCAGTGAGTTTGCAGCCTCACTGATTTAACTTCACAGCAAATAAAAGTCACGTTACTTAGCCAATAAACGTTATCTTACATTCAAAACTTACCCTTCTTTGTTCAACTTCAAATGTCGAACGAAGTTGGAAGTTGTTGCGTCTCCGTCTGTAATATTCGAACTGCGTGATTTGTATACGGCAGTTCGTTTTAAGTTGACCAAGTCGTAGTTTTTATACCCGAACGAAACCAACTTTAACATAATTGTTTCTCACTGGCACGTTGTTGGACAACTCTTGTTCATTGGTTGTCCTGCAATTTGATTGGATGAATGCTGCATGATGAAAATAGCGTAGATCTAATTTGATTGGCTGTTGTACTGACAGCACACCAGCTGACAGGAACAACACGCTGATAGACAGACGAAGAAAATGAAAAATACGGAGCGCTCCCAAATAACTTTTTAAGCTTTGGATTTTGGGGAAAGTGGCAAGTCATGTCAAGTCATGTCAAGTCAAAAGGCTCAAGTCCAAGTGAAGTCACAAGTCATTGATGTTAAAGTCTAAGTCGAGTTGCAAGTCTCTTTACATTTTGTCAAGTCGAGTCTAAAGTCATCAAATTCGTGACTCGAGTCTGACTCGAGTCCAAGTCATGTGACTCGAGTCCACACCTCTGGGTTATAGTCATACTTGCCAACTAGGGATGTCCGATAATGGCTTTTTGCCAATATCCGATATTCCGATATTGTCCAACTCTTTAATTACCGATACCAATATCAACCGATACATGCAGTAGTGGAATTAACACATTATTATGCCTAATTTGGACAACCAGGTATGGTGAAAATAAGGTACTTTAAAAAAAAAAAAAAAAAAAAGTAAGATAAATAAATTAAAAACATTTTCTTGAATAAAAGAGAAAGTAAAACAATATAAAAACAGTTACATAGAAACAAGTAATTAATGAAAATTAGTAAAATTAAGTGTTAAAGGTTAGTACTATTAGTGGACCAGCAGCACGCACAATCATGTGTGCTTACGGACTGTATCCCTTGCAGACTGTATTGATATATATTGATATATAATGTAGGAACCTACCACAATATTCATAACAGAAAGAAACAACCCTTTTGTGTGAATGAGTGTACATGGGGGAGGGAGGTTTTTTGGGTTGGTGCACTAATTGTAAGTGTATCTTGTGTTTTTTATGTTGATTTAATCATTTAAAAAAACAAAACAAAAAAAAAACGATACCGATAATTTAAAAAAACGATACCGATAATTTCCGATATTACATTTTAACGCATTTAAGATAAGATAAATAAATTAAAAACATTTTCTTGAATAAAAAATTAAGTAAAACAATATAAAAACAGTTACATAGTAACTAGTAATTAATGAAAATTAGTAAAATTAAGTGTTAAAGGTTAGTACTATTAGTGGACCAGCAGCACGCACAATCATGTGTGCTTCCGGACTGTATCCCTTGCAGACTGTATTGATATATATTGATATATAATGTAGGAACCACAATATTAATAACAGAAAGAAACAACCCTTTCAGTAGTAAATGGGGGAGGGAGGTTTTTTGGGTTGGTGCACTAATTGTAAGTGTATCTTGTATTTTTTATGTTTATTTAATAAAAAACAAAAAACGATACAGATAATAAAAAAAACGATACCGATAATTTACGATATTACATTTTAACGCATTTATCGACATCCCTATTGCCAACTCTCCCGATTTTTCACTCATGAGTGAATGCAAGGCATACTTGGTCAACAGCCATACAGGTCACACTGATGGTGGCCGTATAAACAACTTTAACACTGTTACAAATATGCGCCACACTGTGAACCCACACCAAACAAGAATGACAAACACATTTCGGGAGAACATCCGCACCGGAACACAACATAAACACAACAGAAAAAATACCCAGAACCCCTTGCAGCACTAACTCTTCCGGGACGCTACAATATACACACCCCGCTACCACCAAACCCCCCCCCACCCAATCTCCCGAATTCGGAGGTCTCAAGGTTGGCAAGTATGGTTATATTATGTATGGAACAACAAAACAGTCAGCTATATGATGTGTATTTACCAGTGGTGTAAATAACCAGAAATCATGATCATAATTAAAGATAAATAAATGTACTTTCCCTAAATATCTAAAAGTATTCATATTCTTTTCATGTCATATTATGCTCCTTCCAGTGCTGTTGTTTTAGGTTTGAGTTTGTATCCAATCAGAATTCAGCTAGCTTATGTTGCCATGCTGTGCCAAATCTGCCAGAGGCCTACAGAATCAACAATGCGGGCGTCCGTGCACTGTAGGTGAACGGGCACATACAGTTGATAGATAATTGCGATAGCCAATCAGATCACGAGTTGTTGTCAGTAAGGCCTTCTAGCTGGCCTCACGTTGAACGTGACATTTACGCGTCCTGGGATTGGATACTAATCGGGACTGTTAGCGGATGAATTTGAGAACACATACAGTTGATAGACAGTTGCGATAGCCAATCAGACCACAAGATGTTGACAGTAGCTGTTCTGTTACGACTAGAAGTTGTAAACTCTTGTTGTTAAAGTGTGTCATGCTTGGCATTTAATTAACATTGTTACACGTGTACCGTATTTTCCGCACTATAAGGCGCACTTAAAAACCTCCAATTTTCTCAAAAGCTGACAGTGCGCCTTATAATCCGGTGCGCCTTATACACTGCAAAAAGTCGGTGTTCAAAAACAAGAAAAAAAAAAAAATACAAAAATGTGTGGTATTTTATTTTGAACTAAGCAAAATTATCTGCCAATAGAACAAGAAAATTCGGCTTGTCAAGACTTTCCAAAACAAGTAAAATTAGCTAACTTCAATGAACCCAAAAATACCTTAAAATAAGTATATTCTCACTTATTAACAAGTGCACTTTTCTTGGTAGAAAAAAAAAAAAAAAAAAAAAAAAAGAGACCTTTTTGCTCAATATGTTGAAAAATATTCTTAAATTAAGTAAATGCTGGTGCCATTATCTTGACATAATGATATGCGCTCGGCATCATGATTTATTTTCATGCTTGAAGTAATAATTATTACTTAAAAAAAGTAGTTTTATACTTATGAGTGTTGATGACACAGCTTTGCAACACTTTATATTCTAGTTTCAAGCATGTTTTACTCAATATAGGTCATCAAATCTCAGCAACAAGCTGTAATATCTTACTGAGATCATTTAGGACCAAAACCCTTAAAACAACTAAAACACTCTAACACCAAATCTGCTTAGTGAGAAGAATGATCTTATCAGACAGAAAATAAGCAAATATCACCCTTATTTGATATATTTAATCTTACTTAGATTTCAGTTTTTGCAGTGTATGTGATATAAATGTTGCAGTATATGTTATACCTTTCTGTTAAAAGATAAACAAAACACTACGTCACTGACTTTACCTCAAGGAAAATAATAAAACAGCTGTTTATTCATTTTGGGAGTGGACGGAGTTGTCAGAACGCTGGTTTGTAATCTATTAATGAAGTTTGACTGACCTGACTGTTTTGTTGACATTCCCTTTGGGGCAGCTCCATCTAATGGATGCATAACGTAACCCCAGCCTCTACTGTAGCGTCTATTCTATGCGCCTTATAATCCAGTGCGCCTTATAATGCGGTGCGCCTTATATATGAACAAAGTTTTAAAATAGGCCATTTATTGAAGGTGCGCCTTATAATCCGGTGCGCCTTATAGTGCGGAAAATACGGTATTTGTCGCTATCACCGATAATTTTGAAACAGATACCGATAATTTCCGATATTACATTTTAAAGCATTTATCGTCCGATAATATCG